>NC_142855.1:10002500-10305530 GCF_061612785.1 Hesperophylax consimilis | reverse complement strand
GGAAGGAAAAAGGTATCCTTCTCTCCCACTGTGGTGCAAGGCGATGGGTCGAGAGAGTCCTGCTGCAAAAAGGTATCCCTCAACCAGTCTCTCCAGAAGGGCAGAAGCATCCGATGACAAGACCTAGACAATCCTCACCCCATGAACCCGGGCACCAGGCTAAGTCACCAAACGTAGCCAACAACTTGTGGTGGTGTATATAAATACATTATAATATGTATTGCGCTCTTTGAAAAACACATGGAATTTATTCATTTTAAAAGTCAGGGGTAATTCATTATAACAATATGTATAACTAATTTATATCTCCTGGTTTTTATTTATTTACATAATTTGAGTGATTTTGATTAGAGGTTTGTTTGCTATTATTACAATCCATTTTTATTCTTTATTAATTTACATTTTTGTACCTAATTTCTAAAGAGGAAGATCCTGCGTTGTAACCTCTGGTTAAGTTATTTTCTAGATTGGCAGTACCTGCCTATCGAATTTCACATCGATCAGGTTCCGCAAACATATGTCAAATATAAAAGATTTTACGTGTGCATTAATTAACAGTAATCATATTAAATAGCATTATTTTCCATAATCGTTAATGCAAAAAATCGTTTGAAATTGTCATTAAATGTAAGCGTAAGTTTGTTTTTTAAATATGTACTGCTATTATCTGCACTTTGGTTATTATTATTATGTTTGAATGTTTCTCGAATTACGTTTGTTGTTATTTGATAAGATATTTAATATTGTTGACGTACTGTTGTTACTAAGAACTATTTTCTGTTATGTTTATAATACTGTACCCACAACCACAAGCTATTTGACCTCAATTTACGGAGAGATAAATAATAATGAAAAAACATAATATTTTAAATTTCATCATCCTTTATTAATATGAATTAAATTCAGACAATTTCTGCAATAAATATATTATCATGTAAATACGTAATAATATTTTATGTCTCAAATGGATTTTAAATTGAAGCAGCTAAATTCTACAGGGTGTCCGGGGGTAAAGTGCACTAAATTCGGGAAGTGATTCTACCTACATGTGGTAAAAGTATAAAAGATAAATACTTAACTTTTTTCGAGATTCCATTGTTCCTTTTTATCGAAGAATATTTATTTTTCCATAAAAAAAGTCATCATATTCACCTGAAAACTACCTTAAAACGTTGGAATTTCGAAAAAAATTAGTTATCTTTTTTACTTTCACTTTGAGCTAGAATCACCTCCTGAAGCTGGCGCACTTTACCCCCGTACACCCTGTATAACAAGTTACATTAGAATTACCTGCCGAAGCTGGTGCACTTTACCCCCGTACACCTTGTAAAACAAGTTGCACTAGAATCACCTCCCGAAGCTGGTGCACTTTACCCCCGTACTCCCTGTATAACAAGTTACACTAGAATCACCTGCCGAAGCTAGTGCACTTTACCCCCTTACACCCTGTATAACCCGTTACACAAGATAACAATACGTTTTGTTACAAAATGTTATATCCACTTTAAGGGGATTTACAAATAACGCTTCGATAGTGACAGAGCCGGTCCTGGGCAGGCGCGATAGGAGCAACCCGCTCAAGGTCAAGGCGCCAAGGAGGCAAGGAACCAAGGCGCTGATACTACCGAGCACCTAACCCAACGCTATTGAGGTTTTTACTAGCGCCAGGCGTCATTAGGCTCGGGACCGGCCCTGCATATAGCCCAGTCA
Organism: Hesperophylax consimilis; assembly: GCF_061612785.1. Classification (NCBI taxonomy): domain Eukaryota; kingdom Metazoa; phylum Arthropoda; class Insecta; order Trichoptera; family Limnephilidae; genus Hesperophylax; species Hesperophylax consimilis. The sequence goes on along the minus strand of NC_142855.1, from coordinate 10,303,820 downwards.
ATGAAGGGAAAAAAAGACCCAATGTCGGAACTAATTCCCCGGAAGCTGAATTTTTCACAGATATTAGAAAATCTTTAGACATGTATTTTTACAAAAGTCCCCGACTTTCCCCCTTGTGCTTCCTTCCCCACCCCCTCTTGAATATATTTTCCAAAGCCTTTCGGAATACGCTAATATCTCCTTAATGGTTTTATAAAATCATATTATTTATTTTTTGTTTAGTTTCTGATTAGTTATTCTAAAAAATAGTATTCCTTCATTTTTGCGAGAAAAGTTATACAATCTCTACAATTTATTAGTAAAGGAAAAATATCAGTTTTTAAAATAGTATTTCAGAATATATTTGCACATAACTTTCTGAGCCTCTTAACGAAAAAAAATAAATCAACAAAACTTGTAGACGATATTTTTAGCTATAAAATAATGTATATAATGATGGGTTTTAATTTATAATAAGGCACGTAGGCTGTTAATAAGGAGCACGGTGCGCGGCGGCTCGAATACGCAGCGGTTCGCGGCGCAGCGAGAAATTACAAAAACCTAAGGAAAGTAATGACTAATTCATGGGTTTGCTTTTTTTATAACAAATTCATTTAACGTTGAAGAGTTTTATTGTTATTTACCAGTTTTAGTTCGGAGGGGAGGGGGGTAATATAAATATTTCCCCCTGCCCAATGAAGGGCTTTCATTATCCACCAACCGCCGTGCCCCGGTCTGGCTAAACAGTCATATTATGTTGTATGATTGTTTGTTACTTATTATTTAAATAAAGTTATGTGAAATAAGCCAAAAATACCTACAACAGCGTGGGACTACCCTTTAACAACATTAAAATATTGCAGACCTTATGTTATGGCGAAGTTCTAAAAAATCTTTTGTGGAAATTCTCACTTGTTTTATTATGTTTTTTTTTTTTTTTTTTACAGTATTACCGCACAAGAGTCCCAACTGCTCCCGTCTGGAGCCAGTGAGACTATGGCATCCCCAATTGGGGTATGTTGTGAGGCTGAGGGTATTGGGGAGGGGAGGGAGATGGGGAAGAGGAAGGTGGGGAAGTACCTGGCTATTCAGATCTGGTCACCAAACACGGCTAAAGCCATTTCAAGCAACGTTTCAATTCTGAATGGTGGTCTTACACCAGGGCGATACTGAGAGTATCTTCCACTCTGGAACGTGCCGCAAATATACTATATATTATTTTTAAATTAATTAATTGTGAAATAACACAAATTAATCAAACAAAATTTATTTGCGCACGCCGGGTTCGAACCCGCGACCTTCGGATCTGTAGTCAAAAGCGTATACCACTAGACCACGCCGGCCGTCAAACATGTGTGCACCTATCAACAATAAAATACCGACACAACAAATCACTTAAAATAGTGCATAGATCTAAAATGGTTTACTTTCAAAAAAGCTTCTTAAAATACACCTAAAAAAATTATAATGACAAAACGGTTTGTAAATTATATTATATACTTATCAATATTATCTATGACAAAATTAGGCAAATATTCAAATAATTTTCTAGTCAAGAGAGTCTTCCATTTATTCATCATACTGGGGTGTGTTCAGACATGATAATCCGTTACGGTTGTAGCACATGGCAGAGCAGGTAAATCCAGATTTTCTGCAGCCACAGTAAGGTCATCAGGAGCAAATGATTTTAAAAATTTCTTCTTTCCACCATTTTCATACCTCCATCCCCAGTTTATAGGGTTTAGTTTGTTTCCTAACCAAAACTGTACTTGCAAATAAACTCTCAACAAATGTTGATGACACGATTCTGAAGTCGGTGGTAGTTTTGCTAAGTCAAATTTAGATTTAAAAGCTGATTTTGTCGTTAGTCTGGTAAACTTATAGTATCGAGCTTCGTTTCAATTAGAGCAGCTACCAGTCTTACTACATTAGTAAGACCATACATGGCGAGAGCGAATTTTTCTCCATTTTGCAACAAGTTCTCTTCAGTTGCATCTTTTTCCAGAAATGCCTCAGCTGCGCGTTTTGCTTCGGGATTGTTTTTCATCATGTCAACAGCTTTTATCTTTCCTAACCCATATAAAGATGGGGTCGTATCACAGCCCGTAATGGCATGGGTAAATAGCACGTGTTTTCGAATATCTTTATGTAACATTATAGGTTTCTCTATGATGTAGAAAGTTCTTGAATAGGCCTTTCCACCAACATCTATACAGAAAAAATAGATTTTCCTTCAGGAGCAAGACTTACAAGTAATACCAAAAGATTACTATCCGTGCCAACAACAATCACTTTTGAGAAGATGTTGAGTTGTTCGATGCCGGTTAGTACAATGTCAATATCGGCATCACCTGCGGCCGTGACTGTTTTCAAACCAGACTCACTAAATTCATGACACAGTGCTTCAATCATTATTTTTGTTGTTTTTCTTATTAGATAAGAAAGCTTCCTTCTTAGTCAAACAACGTGTAGTGAAGTTTAAATGAATATCGCACGATGAGTTGTTAGCCGACCTTCGTTTTTGCTCTTCATATTTTACAGTTGGTTCTTCAGGGTATCCATCGAAAACGACAATAGAATGTTTGCCAAATTTTGTATGGACGAAACGTGAGTATGATTTAATGATGTCTCCGTAAGCAGTTTCAGTTTGCCAAACAACAGAGTGTAGTAGGTATCCCCCATCGATGACTATTGCAGCATTTTCCAAATCAACTTCGTCATGAATACTTTCGCTAAATACTTTCGCCATACATGATTTTGTTCCTTTACAAAGGGAGACTTCATCAAAAATAGAAGGGGTCATGAAGCCAATTCATATCCTAAGTAGGTCTAAAGCTTGCTAGGACTATCACTAATGCACAGTATTCTGTTAAATAGCTGCTGGGGGTTTACTGCAGATTGTCTCGTCCTAACAGTTGCGGATTTGAATCTTGCTGGGTAGTCACCATGTCTTTCCTTTTCAGTCGTATATCTCCAAAATTACATCCTTTCATTTTTTGCATAGCTGCCAGGCTCACCTCATAAGCGTTATCACAATTGACACTATTATCTGAAATAAACCCTGAAGATAAAGACACCAGCTCCCCCGAGAGCTTGGTGAACGGGCTGTGCTGTCTTAGCCATGATGTATATTTTTCTATATCTAGCTCATCCCTTTTCTTCCGTGATTCGCGCAGCTCAACATGCTGTTCAGTAAAATTAAATTCTATACCGATGAATTCTTCAATGCTCTCTTGCACTTTCACGCAGTAAGTGGTTCCAAGTTTCCACTTTGACAAAGCGCTGTCAGTGATTCCGCGCCAAAGTGTCAAACCTCCTACTGATTTCATTGGTCGCATGAGACACTGCTCGATGATCATGTCCGTCCACGTACCGTACCAATATCTGTCGCTTCTTCTTATTGTAAAGTACCCATTTTCAGTGAATAGTAAATATTCTTCTTTAGTTATTCTTGATTCGAGTTGCAACATACTTTGAACGTACATATGTGCTGATTTTCCGTATGGTAAATGTCCTGCCGGGTGGAAAAATGGAAGCATATCAACAATAGTATTTAGGTGCATTTTCCGATTCCCGGACTTCTCTGCAAATATAAATCTAAGCATGAGGTCGATGCAATGTCGAAGGTAAAGCCATAACTTGGCAGTCCTACTCGATGATTCCTTAATCCTGTCTTCACTTGCTTCAGTATATGAAATCGTCTCTTTTAGATTGTCATCATTATTAACCTCCTCCATATCTTTTTTCCACGTAACTAAATCTTGATACATTTTTTCTATTTGTCTTAATTTACCATCAATATCTTGGTATTCTTCTCTCATTACGTGGACAAGAGACGCTGCTGTTAAAGTGTAGGCTCTGTTTGCCCGAGAATATTCATGTCCCTGGAGCATGTGGGTTACTGTTGAGGACGCGTAAACTGATTCCCATAAATTTCCCACATACCTTTATTTAAATAATAAGTAACAAACAATCATACAAAATAATATGACTGTTTAGCCAGACCGGGGCACGGCGTTTGGTGGATAATGAAAGCGCTTCATTGGGCAGGGGAAAATATTTATATTACCCCCCTCCCCTCCGAACTAAAACTGGTAAATAACAATAAAACTCTTCAACGTTAAATGAATTTGTTATAAAAAAAGCAAACCCATGAATTAGTCATTACTTTCCTTAGGTTTTTGTAATTTTTCGCTGCGCCGCGAACCGCTGCGTATTCGAGCCGCCGCGCACCGTGCTTCTTATTAACAGCCTACGTGCCTTATTATAAATTAAAACCCATCATTATATACATTATTTTATAGTTAAAAATATTGTCTACAAGTTTTGTGGATTTATTTTTTTTCGTTAACGGGCTCAGAAAAAAGTTATGTGCAAATATATTCTGAAATACTATTTTAAAAACTGATATTTTTCCTTTACTAATAAATTGTAGAGATTGTATAACTTTTCTCGCAAAAATGAAGGAATACTATTTTTTAGAATAACTAATCAGAAACTAAACAAAAAATAAATAATATGATTTTATAAAACCATTAAGGAGATATTAGCGTATTCCGAAAGGCTTTGAAAAATATATTCAAGAGGGGGTGGGGAAGGAAGCACAAGGGGGAAAGTCGGGGACTTTTGTAAAAATACATGTCTAAAGGTCTTCTAACATCTGTGAAAAATTCAGCTTCCGGGGAATTAGTTCCGACACAAAACCTTTATTGACTGGGCTAATAGTGAAATAGACCCTAAAGCTTTGAAAATTATAATGGTATTAATTCTATTGTTTTCATTATATTGCAAACACATTATCATCAGCAGCTCGAGTCCGCTCGAGAGTGACAGATAACCCCATCGATAGGTCATTTAAAAATATCATCGATATCACATGCAAAATGGTAAGTCTATTTGCCGATGAGACATTCATATTTATTATTGGAGAATTAAACAATATTATAAATAATGAACTTGAAACGCATTAAAATCACTTACTGATAATTGGCCATAAGAAGTCATACGATGAGAGGAATTTAAAATTGGTGGTGACATCACTGAAAATGTTACTGACATGAAATACTTAGATAACGGAATTATATTCGTTTCCAAATGCGAAATAACTTTTAAGGCGAAGCTTAGTGCTAAATCACTATTTTGATTAATCTTTATAACGAATTGGTGTACATTATAAATACCAAAAAATATGTTTTAGATAAATTGAAAGTTTTCCTATCGTTTCGCTTGAGTAGAATACAAATAAAAAACAAACTGCTGAATAAAAAATATAAATGTAAACTACTAAATTTTTTTTTTGCAATAGAACTGTACGAACGCGTAAAGGAAATAACATTTTAAAAATACAGTATTATAGCTTAGATTATTTGTGACAGTCTCGCTTGACTAACTTTTTTGCTTTCTTATGAAATTATTTACAAATTACATAAAAACTAGTTTTGTGCTTGAAATCGAATGTTTCTAGACCATGTTTGTCAAGCGATTTAATACCTATTACCCACAACATATGGTATACCAAGAATTCATACATTTGGCTTGTAGCTTCCTCTTAACAAGCAAACTGAGAACACACAACAGGTAATTGGGAAGAAGATTTCTTTTTTGGAAAGAATTCGTCAAAATAATTCGAGATCAACTACAATTATTATACTACTCCATTCTTGCTCCACATTGTAACTACTGCTCCACGACTCGTTTCTTGTGTTATGACGGAGAACAAAATAACTTACAAATTCTTCAAAATAGATTTAAAAAAATAACTTAAGGTAACATAAAACTCTAATAATGGGGGTTGATTATTTCTGATGAACGCATTACTTAAATCTCAATTGTTTCAAGAGAGATCCCTATGGATGCAAATTATTTATATTAAATATTATTAAAAACAGGTACTTACCATTAAAATATTTACCGTAAAACTGATTGAAAATTTTATAAAACGTTTTTCTATCGATGAAATAGTAACGTCCCGAGGGATCCCTCCAGAAAAAAATGATATTTTAGTAAAACGTTAATCAGAAATAATTAAAATAAATCCCACGAAAAGATCGATTTCCTAGATCTGGTATGGCAAAGTCGATCGTACGAATCCAATATATTATTTCTACAGCAGCACGTACAATACGTAATTCAAACTCTCCAAATGTACCTTTATATTTATATCCTTTTCTATGTATTTGTACCAGTCATCTAGTATCTTATAACTTAGTGATAGTTTTTAGAAAATAACTCTGTTAACACAAGATAAACATATAAGAACGTATAATTTATACATTTATCCTGACGAACAAAGCATTGGTTTTGAAACATGTCAGTCCTTATTAACAAAGTTATTTATGGTTTATTAATTTATTAATGGCGGCTTCTGACTTTTCAGTGTGATAGAGTGGAAAAGTTTCAAAAATTCTACATTACTGATGTTGCTGTAGCTGAAAATGATTATTACTTTTTATAGAAAATTCTTTTTTTTTTATGAAGATTTTCAGGAAATTTCAATTTGGCCGTGCGCCGAACGGATTTCCTGAAAATCTTCATACAAATAATGAAGATTTTCGAAAAATTAAAAAGAAAGAATTTTCTAAAAAAAATAACAAATCTTTTCCAGTTACAACAAAATCAGTAATGCTATTTTTAGTAATATTAGCACTCTAGTACACCCAAAAGTCACGAGCCGCCACTGTTTCTTAGTGGTAGGCGATTCATCGGTTATCATTATGTCAGGAGTACATTTTCAGGATGAGTGAAGTAAGAATTTTTCTTTTTCACAGAATTAATTATTATTTTGAATTCGTCCAGACGATAGCGATAATAGTTTATCATATTAAAAATATGCCTCGTGTAGTTTTATATCAAACCACACAGAAACGTACGCTCTTATGATAAATGTCGTTAATATGACCAAAAATTATGGAAATTTTTAAATTGTACCAAACGATACCAAAGTCTAATCCTTTCGACCATCACAAATAATTCACTTACTTTATTCCAAGTCTTTGTTTCATGAACTTAGATCTGGTATGTAGATGTGCACCATTCAGTTTATTATTTATCTATTTCATTATTCCTATTATTCTTCTAATATAGAAAAAAAACCGTCCACCCTACTATAAGTAGGAAAAAAATCGGCCCACCCTATTGTAGATAGTGGCATTGTCACTGAACTAATAATATTATCACGAGAGAGTTCATGTTGTTGTAGTTTTACATAATTTTGTTAAACTTAGTTAATATTATATTACTCTAAATATTATTAAATAATATTTCATACAGATGTGTGTGCGCTTAGTTCTTCTAAACTACGCAATGGATTTTGATAGGAAAATTTTTCCCGGAATGTTTATATGTATAATAGAAAAGTCGATGTTTTGTAATCATGTCGAAACAAATATGTTTGGGAGCTTACATTACTAACACTGGATTAACATTATGGGATACATACAATAAGTATGTGGAATAGTATATGTTAAAAAGGCCTACAGAAAAGTCCTTGACGCTATATGTCTATCTCATAAGGATAACGATAAGGACAACGTAAAGTCTATTTAAGAGAATAAACCTCTTGAAGTCTACAAGTGTCGAAATGTGATGCGTCTCGAATTAATTAAAGACTATAACAAAAGTGGCATAACTTCATTTACACAATCGCATTTCAATATAAAATAAAGGTGACCCTGACACGAATCCCTGACAATGTAGAAACGTGCAGTCACTAGATAAAATACTGCATTCACTTCACACACAAAACTATGACATCTTTGGGGATGCCGTATGGAGAGGAAACACAAGAGTTGTGTTATGAGACGATGTGTTCTCTGCCTACCCCCGCGGGAAACAGCGTGATGGTTTCATACATTTGTTTTATATCCACAGAAAGAAAGGCTCGTAAATATAATTATTTTATTTACATGCAGTCACGCATTACATAAGTCATAAGATAGTAGGCTCTTTGGTAAGTAAGATACTTTCAGAATCTCCCTGGTGAAAAATCAGATGCTATTAGTAATAATAATAATGATCGGATTATTTTTATAGTGCCGTTTTCGCAAGAAAATCATTTCAAGGGCGCTAAAAAACTCAATATATTCCTATTACTTTATCAAAACACACAAAAACCTTTTGTTATCAACAAAAATACAACACTCATATTGAAACAACACTAATTTACTGATGTGTACCCGGCGTTGGTCGGACACTCTTCACTACTTTCTATAAATGTGTTAACCTGTAGGAAGAAATTCTCTAAATGATAGTGAAAACCCCTTTCAAAATACAACACTTATATTGAAACAACACTAATTTACTGATGTGTACCCGGCGTTGGTCGGACACTCTTCACTACTTTCTATAAATGTGTTAACCTGTAGGAAGAAATTCTCTAAATGATAGTGAAAACCCCTTTCAAAATACAACACTTATATTGAAACAACACTAATTTACTGATGTGTACCCGGCGTTGGTCGGACACTCTTCACTACTTTCTATAAATGTGTTAACCTGTAGGAAGAAATTCTCTAAATGATAGTGAAAACCCCTTTCAAAATACAACACTTATATTGAAACAACACTAATTTACTGATGTGTACCCGGCGTTGGTCGGACTCTTCACTACTTTCTATAAATGTGTTAACCTGTAGGAAGAAATTCTCTAAATGATAGTGAAAACCCCTTTCAAAATACAACACTAATTTACTGATGTGTACCCGGCGTTGGTCGGACTCTTCACTACTTTCTATAAATGTGTTAACCTGTAGGAAGAAATTCTCTAAATGATAGTGAAAACCCCTTTCAAAATACAACACTTATATTGAAACAACACTAATTTACTGATGTGTACCCGGCGTTGGTCGGTCACTCTTCACTACTTTCTATAAATGTGTTAACCTGTAGGAAGAAATTCTCTAAATGATAGTGAAAACCCCTTTCAAAATACAACACTTATATTGAAACAACACTAATTTACTGATGTGTACCCGGCGTTGGTCGGACACTCTTCACTACTTTCTATAAATGTGTTAACCTGTAGGAAGAAATTCTCTAAATGATAGTGAAAACCCCTTTCAAAATACAACACTTATATTGAAACAACACTAATTTACTGATGTGTACCCGGCGTTGGTCGGACACTCTTCACTACTTTCGATAAATGTGTTAACCTGTAGGAAGAAATTCTCTAAATGATAGTGATAACCCCTTTCAAAATCCGTTGAGTAGTTGAGAAGAACTAAGCGCACAAACAGACTGATTTTATATTATCGATTCCCTAACGCAAAGAGAGAATGATTCAATAAGATATACACCACCACCATTTGGTGACTACATCTGAATATCCAGGTACTTCCCGATTTTGTCTTTATTTTAACATTAGCTAACACCAACACTCCTGCCTTTTGTGACTTAGCAGTAACCCCTGCTGCGTGGCCTCTCCAGCCGGACTCCCTCGACCAATCGCCTTGCACCGCAGTGGGAGGGATTTATTGATGACATTAATATTATATTATCAATTATTGTTTCCGCGTTTTTTTAAACAACGTTTTATTTACTATTAAACATCTATTTTTATTAATTGGATGAATTTAAAAATATCCAATAATAATGTAATTTCCTCCACAGGGACTGGACTCAACCGCGCTAACAACTGAGCCAAATCCCGATTGGGTATGACCGACATTTATTTCGAATATTAACTGCTGTTATTTCATTCAAATTCAAAGTAAAGCGTATATTTCCGCGGGTGTATGTGCGATTGCAACCAAAGTTAATAATATGCATTGTCATCGACAACGAGTATATCTGCCGAGTTTCAGCTCGGTCGGATGTCGGGAAGTGGGTTAAAATCCACTTGCAAGATTTTCATTCATTCGTAGACGTATTTAAAATAGATTGATGACTTGTTGACGGCATCTCACAATTTATTCATTTAAAGTAATACATAGTTACTTGCGGCACGTTCCAGAGTGGAAATCAGAATTGAAACGTTGCTTGAAATGGCTTTAGCCGTGTTTGGTGACCAAATCTGAACAGCCAGGTACTATCCAACCTCCCTCTCCCCCATCTCCTTTACCTCGCCACTACCTTCGGCCTCACAACATATCCCAATGCGGATACTATTGTCTCACTTGCTTCAAATAATTATATATAGTTTTAGTCGTGTTCTATGACCAGATGTGAATAGCCATCTCTTTCACCTCCTTAATCCTTTCACTCGCACAGCATACCTCAATTAGTGATGCCAGAGTTCCACTAGGTCCGGTAAAACAATGAGCAATTGGGACTCTTACAACAATCTGCAGTTTTATTCTGAAATTGATGAAATTTTGCACACTTAACGTTTAAAACAGGAGGAAGTTCACCAAACTGCTCCCAACCGTCAGCAACCGAAGCCAGTGATACTATGGCATTCTGAAGGTAGTGGAGAGGGGAAGATGAAGGTCACCAAACTGCTCCCAACCGTCAGCAACCGAAGCCAGTGATACTATGGCATTCTGAAGGTAGTGGAGAGGGGAAGATGAAGGTCACCAAACTGCTCCCAACCGTCAGCAACCGAAGCCAGTGATACTATGGCATTCTGAAGGTAGTGGAGATGGGAAGATGAAGGTGGGCAATTACCTGGCTATTCAGATCTGGTCAACAAACACGGCTAAAGCCATTTTAAGCAACGTGTCATTTCTAAATGGTGGTCTTGCACCAGGGCGATGCTGAGAGTAAACCTGCCGCAAATATACATTGCATCTGCATGAGATTTCGGAAAACCACGCCACCCCATTTATAACTGAGAATTCAATAGTATGATATGGTAGAATGCACATACGCCTCAGGGATCTCATTTCCCCACAACATACCCCAATTGGGGATTCAGTTGGGCAGTTGGAACACTTGCTCGGTAATCACAAAACTGTTTTTTTTAAAACCACATATTGAAAAAAAAATTTAAGTATCTTAAATAAATTACGTTGGTACCTATTTTATCTCCATATTTATTTTACTTATTATCAGTTCCAAGTTTGAAAATTAAAAGTCCAATGAACTTAAATAATGTAAAGCATTACGCAGGAATATATCACATTACCCATGCACCGGAAACGGGATGTTTAATTATTCACAAATTAGCGTTAAAAGAAAGGATTGGTTCGTTTTTCTTTGGGCAGCTCGTCACTGTATACCACTAAAGCAGGGGTAGGGAACCTTTTTACCGTCGGGGGCATTTGAACGTTTGTAGGATCACCCGCGGGCTGCACCTAGTTACTTGCACTAGAGGGGTGGGGGGGGGGGAATCCTAAACATATTATTATGACTCATTTTACTATCATATCTGAAAAATGGTTAAATGGTGACCAGATGTCATGTTCATAAACTCCGCATCTAGCAATTTATAATTGCACTCGGAAAGAGAGAGTTGTTTCCCTTGAATTGCGACCAGAGAACCAGAGAAGTTTGATTCCAGTATGTTTATATGCGTTTAGTATACAATACTGGTTTTAACTTAAAAGTAATTCTGCATAAGAGTCCACAAGCTTAAGTAAAAGTCATACGGAATATAACAACGGTTTCCTTCGAAAAGAAACCGAAACGAGAATTTGAACTGTGCATTCGGAATTCAACATTGGATTAAACTTGTTTGAATCTTTATGCTAGTCACCAGCTTTAACTATAAATGCACCCATTTACATTCTCAACACAGAACTGGTTTTAACTGACTGTTTAGTTTTGTGTAAAATACAATATACCTACAATAAACATATGATTCCGCAATTGGATATTTTTGATGCATTTTGAACCCAAGACTGGTTTTAAATAATAAATATGCGTTGGAGTCCTTCAGCTTAAATTATAATTGTACTTTCATTTTATAATGAACACGAATTTAATTAATTAACGTATCTGACATACTGCGAAAGAAGTAGATTGAAAGAAGGGTAAATGCAGGTAATTCCGTTAATGGAGGACTGAACGCGCTAAGAAGCGAAGTTAGCAGTCCACATCGGAGTGCTGGTACCTACCCTGATGTATGGAAGTGAGGCATGGAACTGCCAAAGAAAGGATGAAAGTAGACTGAATGCTGTTGAAATGAGATCCCTGAGGCGTGTGTGTGGTAGAACCATGTTTGATCGTGTGAGGAATCTGGAGATCCCAAAGAGTCGGGGACGCCCGAGGAAGACATGGCACGATCAAGTGAATCAGATACTCGAGTCGGGCCATGTCAAGAGTCAGAATAATAGAAGATTATGTATGAATGTGAATAAGGCAAGAAGTGTGTATCAAGACCGAGTTGTTTGGCAGTCCGTCCTCTCTGCCTACCCCTGCGGGGAAACGGCATGATGGTTAGTTAGTTAGTATACTGCGAAAGAAAACCGTTCTGAATGTTTTTTTTGTTTTTACTTTGCGGTTTGTTTCAGCACGACCCGAAGAACGCACCAAAAGTGTTCGCGGGCCGCACCAAAAAAGGCCACGAGGGCCGCAGTTTCCCCACCCCTGCACTAAAGAGTGCGAACACATCATCAGCAATTCATTTATTTATGGATCTTTCCATGTATTTTAATTTATCTCGTTTACTGATATCGTAACCATCAAAGCGTTGGTTTTCCCGCAACTCGCTCTGTACAAACACATTACTGATAAAGGAAGCGGTTACAGAACACAAATATTATTTTTCGTATTTCTCTCCTTTTTTGGAATATTAGTGTTTGATTTTATGTTATTTAAATGTGACTCCTTATCTCGGGCCCAGAGGTCAGAGAGGTCGCTGATATAAAACTGTACACTGTAAAACTGTAATATTTGTTAATAAATTATAATCGAAATTTCCCCTGAAACGTTTCGTAAGTAAGTACTTAAATATATATTTTAAATTTCAAATAAGGAATTATACAATTGGTCCATAGAAACAACATCTCTCAGACAGGTAGGTATCATAATAATTTAAAAAAGTGCGAATAAGAAAGTCATAATGAAACGAAACGTCACATTAAAAAAATATATTTACCGTTCAAACCGCTACCATCTCGATACGGAAACGGAACGTACAAAAAAATTTACAGAAAGACTGTCCAGTTAAAACAGGACTGTAGTATTTGATATAATATATAGATTTGTCGGTAAGCACTTACAGTCCATTAACCATGTACATCAGACAGATCCGGAGCTGTTTATGATGTTGGTTCAATGAATAATCCAAGATTCCGACTTCGAGCGTCGAACGCAACATTATCAAAAATCCAACAAACTTCGACACTTTCTACCTTTCTTCATTTTAGGCAATTTTCACCCTAAAGGACTAGTTTTCTACTATAACTATGTTGAAAATTAGTCCTTCGACATAGTTATAACCGAAAACGTATATCCTGCTTTGTGCATGACAAGCAATAAAATAATCTTTCAGCGTTGCCATATTCGCCCATTTATCCTGTCCTAATTGTTGGAATTTTCTGTATTAACACATGAACATGGCAACGTTGGAATGTTTTTCTTGCTTGTCATGCACAAAGAGCACGCTCACTATTTGGGGACATTTCGCTATACGAAATTAATATCGACAACAGTTCTAAACAAAACAAAAATTTCCAAAAGAAGTTATTCATCAAGGAATCAATACTGACACAGAAAAAAACCCAAAACTTTGGGGTGAAATCTTTAACAATTATTTTGTTAATGTCGGCACTAATCTTGCTAGTAATATTATCCTAGACAAAAAACACACTCAACAACCAGAGCTAAACCCAACTTTTGAAGAAGGTTTCCACACATTTGCTTCAGTAACTGAAAAAGAAGTAGAAAACGCTATAATAAGTTTACGAGGATCAGCAAGCCCTGGCTACGACAACATAACTGTAAAAACATTAAAAACTGTACGTGAGATAATCAGCAAACCAATTGGTTATATAATAAATGTTAGTCTGAAGAAGGGCATATTCCCGAACAACTATAAGAAGACTATTGTGACCCCTGTTTTTAAATCTGGTGACGAAAAAAATACTTTTAACTATCGTCCGATAGCACTCACATCAAATATAGCAAAAATCTATGAAAAAATTGTTAAAAAACAACTCGACAACTACTTAAAAGATAAGAAGTTAATGATCCCAAACCAGTTTGGATTAGGGACAATCTCAGCACACAGGATGCGATTGATAAATTGACATCAACAATAATGCAAAAATTAGATAATAGAGAAAAGTGTCTTGGAATCTTCATTGATCTCCGCAAAGCATTTGATAGCATATCACACTCAAAACTCACTGAGAAAATAAAACAAATTGGATTGGACGGAATAGTGCCATCATGGTTCCAAAGTTACCTATAAGAGAGATTTCAATATATCAAAATCAATAATACCCTTTGTGAACCCAAAACCTCATCTTTTGGCATACCGCAAGGAACTGTCATCGGTCCAATCCTTTTTATTATATATGTAAATCAAATGTTCACTCTTTCCTTTGTTGGAGATATCATATCTTACGCAGACGACACTGTAGTTATCACAAAAGTAAAATCATGGGAGGAAACAATGAGGATAGCCAATATCAATATAAACATACTCAAAACATGGTTCGACCTAAATTGTCTCTCACTAAAATACCGAGAAAACATATTTCATCCTATTCTCTTTGCAGGAAAAAAATTTCGAAAACAATATTACCATTAAAATCCATTCATCACAGTGTGAAAATAAAAAAAGAATGCGGCAATGTAAATTGTTTACCAATAACATGCAAAAATAGTATAAAGTATCTGGGTATCATAGTAGATAGACACTTAAAATGGAACGAACAAGTCCAAAATACAGCAACCAGAGTAAGAATACTTATTCATTAGATTGAGAAACATCCTATCATATAATATGATTAAAACTATTTATTTCTCTCTTGCCCAATCTATTCTCCAATATGGTATAATTGGGTGGGTGGGACTTTCAAAACTAACCTCTTACCTGTAGAAAAGGCACAGAGGTTGATTCTAAAAGTCATCCTACGTAAACCATCTATATTTCCAACAACACAGTTATTTAACTCTTTTAGGGTTCTCAGTCTAAATAATATATTCAAAAAGAACTCATTGTTACAAACTCATAAAGATCATTTCAATCCTACAATAACATTTCCAAAAATAAGTAACCGATCAAGATCACGTGGCATTCTTAGAAATCCCTAAATTTAAAATGAGCGCTTCTCGACACCATTATACTTATCAAGGTATAAAATGTTTTAATGCACTCCCATATAAAATCAAATCTGAAAAAAATTATAAAGCCTTTAAATTACAAATAAAACAACTTCTTAATCAATCAAATAATAATTATAAGTTTTAATTTGATTTTTTACATATCTTCTGATTACAGGTACATATTAGTAGTAATTGATCAAATTCAAATTTTAATGGTACATACTCAGTATATAATTAACTATTTAATTTCATAAAATTAATTAACAAAAAAAAATCTTCTTTTACAATATCCTCTTAAAATATTATATCAGCATTCGAGCCACCAATAGATTATTGTCGCAATTTATTATGTACCTCCGCTTGCAATATTATCAGCTTTGTTTACTCCAAATGAATAAAATAACTCCATGTACTTATACCACCTACTACCTACTTATTATTCGAAATGTAATAATATTATTTTTATTCTTAAATTAATGATCAATGTTAATAAATATATTCTTATATTTATTTACATTTACTATGTATCTAATTTAGTAACAGCTATTGTAGTCTATTTTCATTATCTATACTTTTGCTATCATGCTTTATACATTTTGTTTATTTCTTACTTTGTAAATAAAAAACTTTCTTTCTTTTCTTTACCCAATATAATATAATATATTGTAATGGTACTACTCCCCAAATCAAACACGAGAAACGTTTTTTTATATTTAATTAGGTAGTTACGTTAAAAAGACAACATTTTTATTGTAATTAGTTTTTTTTAGTTTAACATATTTATGTTTTTATATAAAAGAAATATATTTTTAAATAAAAAAAAATCTTTAGCTCCGTACGTTGTAATCCTTCCTTGCCGGTGCCGTTAACTGATTTAGTGAATTGACAAATACAGGGTGTCTGGGGGTAAAGTGCACTAACTTCGGGAGGTGATTCTACATGTTGATAGAACTAAAAAAGGCACAATTTTATTTTTAAATTCCGTTGTTTTTTCCCATACTAAAATATTTTCCATAGAATTTTTTTTTCCATATGAACGATTTAAATTTTATACCTACCTGAAATCTTTTTATTTTTTAATGTGAATATCGTCAAATATCCTATAATATTAATAATGCCTACAACTTCTGACGTTTCCCATAAATTCTGGTGGCAACCTGCGACACTAGCGCCTTCTAGCGGCATGAGTTGTGCGCCTTGGTTTTCACTAATACATTTTTTTATGGATTTAATGTGAAATGATATTATTTATTTTACATTAATTAACTATATTTATCTATTTTATTTAAATAGATATCTCACAAACTACCTTTTTTTATTACATTAAAAATATATCAAACTGCTATTGACTATCTTTAATGGTTTAGAAAGGTAATAAAATACTTATATAATTGTGAGAAATTATACAAAAAAATATCAATGAATTTAATAATATGAATGTATATATTTTTTTAATATCTGTATTAATATTATATATTGAATATATTCGAAAATTCAAAAATCAGACAAAATTCTGTTTTTCCTCCTTCATATAATCCGGGCATCTTCGAGACCCGCATTAATGAATCCTTTCCTACAGCCACCACCTTAACCCGCCTCACAAGGCTGCCCAACGGAGTGGTGACATACCTCCCCCACCTTTACAGTGTACAGACAGAGGCGCTCTTGTGAGGTGTCACTTAAAACAAATGTGTTTTGAACATCAACATGACGATGATTTATAACATCAACTTGAACACAGAATGCTACATGGAACTAACACAGTTTTGCTGAATTCAATCGACGTTTTACTTAATCAAGAACATTTTATGTGTTAGGATTTAATGAAATCATTTCACCAACTTTACTTATAACCTGTAGACATTTGTTGACATCTTGAAAAACGACATGGGAGTGTTTTTGCAGTTTGTTCGTAAAATGAACCACGGACCCCACTTTTTTAAACATTTTTATATTTCTTTTAATCAAAATTGTCAAAATACAAATTAGAAAGTGCAAAAAACCGCCACCAAATACTAAATAAATTTAATTTGCAGCCGCCATTGAAAGAAATGTCAAAGTCAACATGCTATACTAGCTCCCTCTTGCGGATAGAGTTGTTGATATTGCCACTATTTCTCTGGAGTTGGACGTATTATTAATATTATATGGTATTTGATATCGCACAAGAGTCCCAACTGCTCCCAACCATCTGGAGCCAGTGAGACTATGGTATTCACAATCGGCTGAAGGTAGTGGGCAGGGGATCAAGATGGGGAAGAGGTAGGTTGGGAAGTAGTTGACTATTCAGATATGGTCACCAAAGCCATTTCAAGCAACGTCTCAATTCTGAATGGTGATCTTGCATCAGGGCGATACTGAGAGTATCTTCTACTCTGGAACATGCCGCAAATATACAATATATTATTATCATCAAATCAAATTGACTTGCGCACGCCGGTTTTCAAGTCGCGACTTCCGACTTGCTACTCGAGAGCTTAACTCCTCTACAACGGAAGCCGTCGTAATTACATAATTCTGTTATAAATCAAACGTATACACAATATATACACTCTGTCTTCTTATTATGGTTTATAGTTTCATATTAAGTTAAATAGCATGCCGCGTGGTTTGTTTCATATTAAGTTAAAGAGCATGCCGCGTGGTTTGTTTCATATTACGTTAAAGAGCATGCCGCGTGGTTTGTTTCATATTACGTTAAAGAGCATGCCGCATGGTTTGTTTCATATTACGTTAAAGAGCATGCCGCGTGGTTTGTTTCATATTACGTTAAAGAGCATGCCGCGTGGTTTGTTTCATATTACGTTAAAGAGCATGCCGCATGGTTTGTTTCATATTACGTTAAAGAGCATGCCGCGTGGTTTGTTTCATATTACGTTAAAGAGCATGCCGCGTGGTTTGTTTCATATTAAGTTAAAGAGCATGCCGCGTGGTTTGTTTCATATTAAGTTAAAGAGCATGCCGCGTGGTTTATTTCACATTAAGTTAAAGAGCATGCCACGTGGTGTATTTCACATTAAGTTAAAGAGCATGCCGCGTGGTTTGTTTCATATTAAATTAAAGAGCATGCCGCGTGGTTTATTTCATATTAATATGAAACAAACCACGCGGCATGCTCTTTTTATTTTGTTGCGATTTTAAAGGTAATGGGTGTATATGCATGCATGTGTATATTACGGTGCATTAAAATCGTTTGACAAACGGAGTCTGGAAACGCTCGATTTCAAGAATTCACAAAACTCGTTTTTATTTATTTTGTCAATAATGTTATGAGAAAGCAAAAAGTTAATCAAGCGAAACTGTCGCAGATAATCTTAGCTATAACACAGTATTTTTTAGTTTATTTCCATTACCTGTTCATACATTTCTATTGAAAAAAAAATATTTTTTGTAGTTTACATTTATATTTTTTATTCAGTAATTATTTTTTTTATTTGTATAATACTGAAGCGAAACGATAGAAAAAGCTTTAATTTATCTAAATCATATTTTTTGGTAATCATAATCTACACCAATTCGTTATAAAGATTAATCGAAATAGTGATTTAGCATTAAGCTTCTCTTTAAGATGAAGCTACAATCCAAAACTGTGTATATTCTTGGTATACCTCATATTGTAGGTTGTAGGCATTAAAATCGCTTGACTAACGGAGTCTGGAAACGCTCGATTTCAGAAATTCACAAAACTCGTTTTTATTTATTTTGTCAAAAATGTTATAAGAAAGCAAAAGTTAATCAAGCGAAACAGTCGCAGATAATCTTAGCTATAAAACTTTATTTTTTAGTTTTTTTCCATTACCCGTTCATACATTTATATTGAAAAAATATATATTTTAGTAGTTTACATTTAAATTTTTTATTCAGTAATTGATTTTTTTATTTGTATTCTACTGAAGCGATACGATAGAAAAAAATTCAATTTATCTAAATCATATTTTTTGGTATTCATAACGTACACCATTTCGTTATAAAGATTAATCAAAATAGTGATTTAGCATTAAGCTTCACTTTAATATGAAGCTACAAGCCAAAACTGTGTATATTCTTGGTATACCTCATATTGTAGGTTGTAGGCATTAAAATCGCTTGACAAACGGATTCTGGAAACGCTCGATTTCAAGAATTCACAATTTGTGAGTTTTTATATAGTTTGTCAATAATGTTATAAGAAAGCAAAGAGTTAATCAAGCGAAACTGTCGCAGATAATCTTAGCTATAAAATTGTACCCGTTCATACATTTCTATTGAATAAAAACATTTTTAGTAGCTTACATTTATATTTTTATTCAGTAAATAATTTTTTTAATTGTATTCGACTGAAGCGAAACGATAGGAAAACCTTCAATTTATCTAAAGCATATTTTTGGTATTCATAATGTACATCAATTCGTAATAAAGATTAATCAAAAAAGTGATTTAGCATTATGCTTCGCTTTAAGATGAAGCTACAAGCCAAAGCTGTGTATATTCTTGGTGTACCTAAAATGCTCATATTGTAGGTTGTAGGCATTAAAATCGCTTGACTAACGGAGTCTGGAAACGCTCGATTTCAGGAATTCACAAAACTCGTTTTTATTTCTATTGTCAATAATGTTATAAGAAAGCAAAAGTTAATCAACCGAAACTGTCACAGATAAACTTAGCTATAAAACATTGTTTTTTTAGGTTTTTTTCCATTACCCGTTCATACATTTCTATTGAAAAAAAATTTTTTTTAGTAGTTAATATTTATATATTTTTTATTCAGTAATTAATTTTTTTTTGTATTCTACTGAAGCGCGACGATAGAAAAAAGCAATATGGCTATCACGGGTCTGCGCTAGTATTATATCGTTGGGAAGGAATCGAACCTATTGTCTTCCGACCCAAAGGCAAATGCTGACCGGCAGCACGATTTATTGTTGAAGTCTGGTTTTGTGGAATCTGTATGAGTGGGAAGAGTGCGCTTGTTTTGGCATACTTCTTGCACAAATACCGGCCTTACCAGCCCAATTGTTGTTGCAATTTTCAGAATACATTATAATAATAATATTGGACAATTTTTATAGCGCCCATTTTGTGAGTTATCACCTCAGGGGCGCTTTACTGTTGATGCAAGTATTACAAAAAATATAAATATTTCCAAAATAAAGTGAAGTTAAGTAAAGTAAAATGAAGAACAGGAACAGGTGACATGAAGATAGAAGATGGAGACTCTGCAGCAAGAATCCTAGGTGGTGAAGAAACTGGACCAGCTGCTGCAGCGAGAGAGTCCACCAACAGTGCCAACGCGAGGTTCCTCATCCGTCCAGGTGTGTGTCTTCTGCTAATAAAGCGCTGACACAATATCCTCACATAGATAACAGACCTTGGCAGCACCGCTGTGACGTTCGGCGAGTCCATCATATCTTGTCTCTATTAATAATAATAATAATAATATTTGGACGATTTATACAGCGCCGCTCTTGTGCAAAATCACCTCATCTCTCCTAGTCTATTTTAGTCTTTTCTAGTCACTTCTTAGCTATTCATGCCACTTAGTGCATCTTCTCGACCCTTTTAGACTCTTTCCTGGTTCTAATACCTAAATAAAAATCCTACAAAAAAATAAAAATTACAATTTCTTCTATTGTGTCGTGATCCAACGATTTCATACCTCTGTCTCAGACCTATAGGGCTCGCTTATCTCAGGCTATCATAAACTAAATCATGAACCAAAATCAAAGTGAAGTGTGAGTGTGTCATCTTAAACAAAAAACATAAACAAAAACATAAATTTTAAATAACAATAGTTATTTAAAATTTAATACGTACTTACCTCAAACATCAACATGTTGTTGAACGCCACAAATACCAAAAAACAACTTGTTCAAAAGATTTTTTTCTATATATTTAAAAATAATATTTTAAAAAAAAACTTTTTTTTATTTGACTGAGGATTGTATCTTCCTTCTCAGGGACTGGAGTCAACCACGCTAACAACCTCGCCAAATGCCAATCGGGTAGGACCGATATTTATTTCGTGTATTAACTGCTGTAATGTCATCTAATTTCAGAAAAATGCATTTGTGTGTTCGCCACCAAAAGTTGATAGAGTGCATTGTCATCGACAACGAGTCTATCTGACGAGTTTCAGCTCGATTAGATGTCAGGAAGTGGGTTTATGTGCGTTTCCAACATTTGCTTCAAATTCAATGAATTTGGTTCACTCCCGAATACAAATATTCAAATAGATGTTTTTAAAAATAAAATGTCTGTTGTTACCGCATTGACTTTCTGTTATTCTTATCGCATTGACTTTCTGGTATTCTTATCTCATTGACATCCTGTTATTGTAATTTGGCCAGTTATTATACTGTTAACATGATTTTACTAAATTTAATTATAATTATGAATAATGCAATGCTGGGCAATCAGGGCCGCCGCTAGCCGCTCGAACGCCCGTGTACATATCCGTCAATGCCGCCCCCACCCCCCATCCGTACTTTACTTACAATCAGGGCCGCCGCTAGCCGCTCGAACGCCCGTGTACATATCCGTCAATGCCGCCCCCACCCCCCATCCGTACTTTACTTACAATCAGGGCCGCCGCTAGCCGCTCGAACGCCCGTGTACATATCCGTCAATGCCGCCCCCACCCCCCATCCGTACTTTACTTACAATCAGGGCCGCCGCTAGCCGCTCGAACGCCCGTGTACATATCCGTCAATGCCGCCCCCACCCCCCATCCGTACTTTACTTACAATCAGGGCCGCCGCTAGCCGCTCGAACGCCCGTGTACATATCCGTCAATGCCGCCCCCACCCCCCATCCGTACTTTACTTACAATCAGGGCCGCCGCTAGCCGCTCGAACGCCCGTGAACATATCCGTCAATGCCGCCCCCACCCCCCATCCGTACTTTACTTACCAACTTTAAGAGTTTTCACCAAAAATAATTAATCTAATAATCACTGATTACATTTATGATTCAGAGGAAATAGTTGCAATAATTACTTGAATAAATCGCATATTATAACCGTGAACCATCAACGTAAGTTAAATTAGATGCCGTATAAACCGATTCAGTAAAGCATTCGACAAAGTTAGTCATTATCACTCTTTGGAAAAAAAAAACTGGTTAGTTAGTCAAAAGTTATATAGGGTGTACCACAAGGATCGTACCTTGGTTACTTACTTTTTATAATTTTTATTAACGACCTTACTTATGTAGAATTTTTCTCTATATATTGCTGACATTCTCAAATTTTATATTGCAATTCAATCTATAGAAGTTGATGAACTCTAACGATAAGACTTATCACCTTATCTGCCTAGTGTATTCATAACGAAATGGAATTGTATGTAGCTAAGTGTAAAGTTATAATTCTCTCTAAGAACACCAAAAAAACTCTATTTTCATACAGGATACGTTGAAAAAAAAAAAGGAATAATATTCAACAATAAATAACGTTGTAAAAAAATCAAATAAATTATTCGGTTTGATTGTGAGATCAACTAAACCATTTAAGAATTCTAATAGCTCTATATATCTTTTCAATTTACGGAAATCGCAGTAGGTATATTGTTTGTAATAGTCTGGAATCCGCATTGTATTATGTTAATATATATCTAGAGTAATCTAGAGAATCTGTTTAAATAAATATTTCGCAGATTTAATCTTATAGGTCAAGTGTCCACCACCTACTTGTCAGTTACCAACATAGACTGACATAATGTTTCAAATAAGAGAGAGAGAGAGAAAGAGAAAAACGAAGGGATATAATAAATGTTCTCTGTTTTATAAAAGTGTGTATAATCATGAAGATAGTAATTTAATCAGTCAAATCAAGTAACATATCAGGCCCAAATCCACAAGAAACCCGAACAAGTTATATACCAGGCCCATATCCACGAGAAGCTTGAAGGGGTTATAAACCAGGTCCATATCTACGAGAAGCCCTAACAAGTTAAATACCAGGCGCATATCCACGAGAAGCCTTAAGGGGTTATATATCAGGCCCATATCTACGATAAGCCATTAGCCATTTTGTTAATAACACTGCATATTTTAATGCAATACCTAGATTGTCTAGGTAATACAAGTTCTTGCCAAATCAAACACATTTTAAAATAATGTATGGCTTGTTTCAAAAGATATCTCCATATTTCTGTGCCACTTGAAGAGTGTTTATTTGGGATAGTTTTCTCAGGGAAAGCATGTCAGAAGTTAGGATGGGTGTAGTGAAGTGGGGGGAGGGCTAATGAGGGTTGACCCAAAACTAAAATTTGGTACGTTGATATGGCTACATTTCGGTAAAAAATTCGGGATCTACCGAAAAGAAAACTTATTTATTGCCAATTTCAACGATAACTATGGAAAAATTGTTTGCTAAACAATGCATGCATTAAATCCAACGACAATTGTAATGCTGGAATGATGAATGATAACGATTTAGAACATTCCGAGTTCTCTGTATTTGCCGCCCCCTGAAAGTGCCGCCCGTGTGCAGTGCATGCCCTGTTCGCAAGCTTACGGCGGACCTGTGGGCAACCAGAAAAACTTTAAATCGTAATAACTAGGTTAGGTACATCATTAATTCATGAATATTGAATCAATGTATAAACTAAATTATAAAATCGCATTACCACTTTCAGTGTATAATATTTGGGTTAGTTTGTGTGCCTTTGGGTACCGACTGATAATTTACCGAACTAAAATCTAGTATTTTCCATTAGTGCTAATGGCTAAAAAACACCAGATCCATAAAGTGTAAAGTAAGCAGAACCTTTGTTTTCTAACATGAATGACAGCAATTCTTTAAAGTTTGACATCTTAAAAGATTTTCCATTCCGGCTTAAGATTAGATAATTAGATAAATATATTATAATAAGTTTCTATTTATTTCTTGTGGCAGTACATTTAAGTTGGTATATTAAGTTAGTTGCATGACTATTTTTCAATAATAATTAACTATCTATTATTTTACAGTAAAGCTTAACACAGTCGGGTGGTTGAAACAAATTCCCACCTAACAGAAGCCCGCCTCTAGAATATAAATATTATCTATTTGGTTGTGTATGGACGCCACTTTCAAATGTATACCTGTAATAGGTGCTTTATTGCATATGTCCCTATTTTCCTTTACATTCTGTTTTAGCCATAATGCTCTTTTTTACAAGTCTTATTTATATACATTTCTTCCCATTGGTTCCGATAACGTCTTTACAAATGTCGTATTCCCATAACTCTTCAAGTCATTAATTATTAATCAAATATTATTGAACACCATTTACATTTTCCATGTGTTTTTTAAACTTTCCACTGCGTATAAATGAATTGTTTATGTACACCTATTATTATTTCGATTATGTCCTTAAACTGGAATTGAGTAATCAAAACTGTAAGGGTTTTCCAAATGGCATTCTTTTGCTTTGGTGAACTATTTCATTTGATTTAATAAGCTTTATTCGGCTTCATTAAGTTTAACATTTGTAACGTTGTTGCCTTCCGTCCGTATTCGAATACTAATATTATTAATTCCGTTATGCTGTTATAAAATATATGTGGAATCAATTTATTATATTGTCGCGTTCTTGTTTTAAAAATTCTGTTTTGAATTCATTACTTTTCCTTCCGTTTATATTTTCCAACAAGAACGATCATCGTTGACAGATCTCGCATATACCACAAACATTTTTTTATCGTTAAAAAGTCCCTCTAGACAGCATACCTAAAGAAGACAGGGAAATTAATTCCTTAAATAATTTCAAGTTGCTTTCTGTTTGCGAAAAAATGACTGGCGTTACGATAAGAATAATTCGTTGTCTCTTTCATACTCTGAGTGTACAGATAAAAAACTTTATAAATATGACTGCTTGGCTGTTTCCATCCATTGTAGATGTAACATCGTAGAGTGCGGTACATTATAGAGTACGGTTTTAAAAATAACTTCACTTCAAAGTATTTTTCAAAATGAGTTTCTTATCAGAAATCGCGTTCACTGTGTTAGTAATTACATCTTTAGTTTCGGGACAGCGGCAAGGTAAGAATTATAATAATATTTTCATACTTTATAAACAGACCAACTTTAAATTTTCAATTTGAATTCTGAATAATTGTTTTTTTCTAGTTTTTCTTTTATATATTCAAACTGATTGATAATGCCTTTGAAAGGCGAAACATCTGTCGCGCTGATTAATAATTACACAGAACATTTATAAATAAGCATTTTTTTAAATGAATTTAATAATACTATTGTTTATTGAGTAGATTAAAGAAAAACTTCAAATTAAAATAGAGTTCTGAAAATTAAACTTGATAACAATAAATAGAATATAATGTGTTTACTATTTATGGGTACCTAGTACCAACATTTTTTTTTTTTTTTTTTTTTTACTTTTTTTTTTTTCATTTCTTTACACATATTATACATATTAATAGATAGTATAAAATAACATAATATATAATACCAAATAGTTTACAAAAGAAATGAAAACCCACTAAGGCACTAACTGCCTGAGTGTGGGTAATATAAAACGATTACTATATTTCAAGTACCTAAAGTATAATATACATTAGTAGAAAAAGTTTTTTTTTGTTTATAGTTATTATAAAAAGTAAAGAGAAAAACATTGTGTACAATAATTTATGAAGTTTCAGCAAGTGAGTTGTAGAAAGGATAAATAAATTTAAAGTAAAAGCGTTTCAATATCTGCGTCAATCAGCCATAATTTTACCTCTTTAATATATTCTATCTTTTTATTTATCATTTGAGTTTGTAGTGGTAGAAGGTTAAATGTACGAGGACCAATGAAACTGCTATGCGTCTGCATTAATTTAGTATTGGTTTGGGGGGTGTAAAATATATTATTTGTTCTTTTGCTCATTCTGTTTTCATTTATTTTGAAATTGTTTTTGTTTTTAAATAGATATTTCATAGTTTGTAATATAAATAATTTACGAATGTTAAATAATTTAGATTCCTTGTATAATAGGTCGGTCGAAAATGTTTTATTTTTGTTATATATGACTTTAATTATGTGTTTCTGAATTATTTGTAGAGGCTTAATAAATGTATCAGGTGCACCACCCCATCCTATTATGCCATAAGTGATTGCAGATTGCACCAGGGAGAAGTAGATCATTCAAATGCAGTTTAATAAATTAGACTGATTAATTGTATTTCAAGTCAATAGTTTTTAAAAAGAGGTTTATTAATACATTTTTTACAAAAAAATCTGACTGATTAATTGTATTTCAAGTCAATAGTTTTTAAAAAGAGGTTTATTAATACATTTTTTACAAAAAAATCAATTCGACACAAATACTTACAACACTAAACAATAGATTTACTGACATTTATTGAATGCTAATTTTTCTTACTAAAATCTGTCATTTCGACAAATTTAATGCTGTTTGTTAAATAAAAAGTCTTTAGTATTTTTTTTAATCAATACGTTTTAAATTAAAAATAGTTTTTTCGTGTATGTTTTTAACTCAATTTACTTTTTTACTTCACAAATATTGTTACGTAAATCCAATCTGGTAGGATTTATAATATTATGTAAGAAGTATTGGATGATAGGTGACTGGAACTTTGTTATTTTGTGGAGTTGTCTGCAATGGTCACTTCCTAATTCAACAGTCAATTGAAAAATGTAAATCAATTTTTGTGTTCATTTTCCTACAATCACGCACACAGGATTTTATCTTGTTGCGGCCAAGTTTACAGAATTGAAATATGCGATGCATAATTATTGTTTAAAAATTTTAAATTCTCTGTAGGTATGAGAGAAAACCAATTTCAAAAAAATTGGTTACTTAATTAGTGACCTAAATATTTCGTTATTTTTTGAATACCGCACAATAGTCCCAACTGATAACATATTATTGTAATCATCGTTTTTCAGTTTTCTCGAAAAATGTCGACATTTTGATTTTAGTTTATTAGGGAAAAAACGAACACATATTTTATCAAAATAAAGACATAATACATGGTTGCATGAACCAATGAAATTTCCGCATAAAATACAAAAAAACATAAATAGTTATACAGTAGAACCTCGTTAATTCGAAATCCACGCGACATCAAAAATAAAATTTCGAATTAACGAATTCCCACGTAATTCGAAATTTTATGAAAATAAAAATTCGCCAAAAATCGATTTTCTCGGCCGCCTCTTCAAATCCGGGTGGTATTTTAGGAGTAAATTCGTATTAATACCAATTATTTCTTTATTTTCGCGGCCAATTGCCGTAGCGGCCGGCCCTTTAAATTCAGATATTCGCAATAAATTCGTAAAAATGCTATACATTTCCGCATAAATCGAGAATTCGCGGCGGATTTCCGTCGCAGCCGACTCTTAAAATCCAGATATTTGATGTAAATTCGTAAAAATATGATATATTTCCGCGTAAATCTAATTTTATCGGCAGTTTTTCGTCGCGGCCGGCCTTTTAAGTTCAGATATTTGAAGTAAATTCGTAAAAATATGTCATATTTCGGCGTGAATCAAAATTTTTCGGCAGTTTTCCGTCGCGCCGTATTTTTTAACTCTGATATTCGAAGCAAAGTTAGTAAAAATACGATACGTTTCCGCGTAAATTGAGATTTCGCGGCCGATTTCCGTCGCGGCGGGCCATTTGAAATTCAAATATTCGAAATAAATTCGTAAATATACGATACATTTACGCGTAAATCGAAATTACGCGGCCGAGTTTCGTCGCGAAAATTCAGATATTTGGTGTAAACTCGTAAAACTACGACATAAAACGTATTTTCTGGCCCTTCAAACTCGACATTCCAGTGTAAATCGATTCAGATTTACAAAATAATAATACTAATTAGGAAGATGTAAAAATACAATTTTCGGCGTTTTACCGCCACGGCTGACTTATTCAGATTTACGAAATATTATGATTTATTTTCGCAAAAATCAAATTTTTTTCGAATTACACCAACAAATATCCGTGCGCGGACAAAAATAAATTTCGAATTACGAATTATCGAATTTCGAAATAAAAAACCATTTTGTACGAAAAAAAATTTGTGCCGAAATTTTTTTGGCGAAAATTTCGAATTACGCGTTTTTTAGAATTATCGGGGTTCGAATTCACGGGGTTCTACTGTACCACTTTGCGCAAAGTTTTTCATAAATAATTTGATTTTGAATAAGCATCTCAATTTTTTCATTTAAAACGACCGTTGAAAAATATTAGCACGGATGAATTATTTTAATCCTATCAAGAAGCTGTCCGTTTCCTATTGTTTTTTCTTTGTGAGGTGCAATCTAATGACTTGTGATACACTTAAATATTTAACACACTTCTGTGATCCTCGCGAGGCGTAGTCCGTTTCTGTACTGTTCCTGCCGCGAGGTGCAGTCCTTAATATTTGTGAGAGGAAGGTTTGTCATGATTTACTCATTAACTCTTATAATGTAAGTGAGTGCTTGAGGCAGTACTAGTAGAGTCACCAGTTGAAGTAATTACATACCATTACACAATTCTTCTCTTTGTCTTCTTGGAAACTCTTCTATAAATGTATATTTTTGTGGTGCGCCACTGGTCTGTATACAAAATTCATGCATTGATATCTGCTAAATCCTAAAAGCCCAGCTACACTACTCGCGAAGTTGAACGAAGTTGACCGAATACGATAGTGTGGGCACGAACTTCGCTTCGCTTCGGGCAACTTCGCTTCGCTTCGCCCGACTTCCGATTGTTGTCGGTAAATGCGCCCGAGTCAAAGGACTCGATGCGTCACGGCATAAATAAACCAATCACTGACTGGTTGGACTGAGTTACTCGCGAAGTTGCACGAGTGTGTGGGCACGCACTTCGAACTTCGGCTAACTTCGTCGAGGACTTCGTTGAAGCGTCGAAGCGAGTAGTGTAGCTGACACACTAAATGTTACAAACTGTTGCCAGCGAGATTCTGCTTTCCCGACATATGTTTTCTCCCTCTGACCAACCAAATAAGATTACCTCTAATATGAACAACCAGATCTCCTTTTTCTGTCACAAATTGACATATTAAATGACCGTCATCTTTTCTCAATTTTAATACCTACATACAAATGTATTACCAAAAAAACCTCATATTCGTGTGAGAATAATCTGTTAATATAATTCAACAAAAAAATAAGAAATAAAATATATTTATAAAATAAATAAGATAATGAGATTAATAAAATAGAAAATATATCTGATGTATTATGACGCTAATGCCTGTACAGTTTCGGATTGTTGTAAACGGAATTGGCGCCCTCTGTTATTAGTATTATGACGCTAATGCCCGTACAGTTTCGGATTGTTGTAAACGGAATTGGCGCCCTCTATTATTTACAAAAGGAACCATTGAAGTTTTCAAACAGAATTCCTGATTAGAAAATGTCAAAAAGAAAATTAACAAATTCTCAGTTCAAAATTTTTTCACATATTTCCCGACCCTTTTTTAGATCAAATTTCCGAGCAAAATATTTCTGTTTTTTCTAAATTCTCAACATGGAAAATTCCCAAACACCACATAATATCAAAAAGATAAGTGATTTTGGGTTATTTCCCCGAATGTGTTATATTTACTATATTATTAGATAAAGTGGCTTTAAGTTGTGGCATTACTAAATAATTAACTGACTTTCAATTTTCATTTGAAAACCTTAAACTTTTTCCTAAATAATACATATGTTGTGGTCCGCTGGACTCATTTTTGTAATATGTGATTTTTTAACAAAAAAATAGTGATTATTTCGGAAATTTGAACTTAGTTACTTATTTAGTGATGCCACAACTTAAATCTTCTTGTGAAATTTAGCGTGAAAATCACTTTTTGACGCAGGTCGGGGGAATGATTTTTTATGAAAAAATTTCACTATTTTCCCGAAAGAATGTTTTTCACAAAGAATAAAAAATTTGCAACACGTAAAATTTCCAAAAATCACAAAATATGCTTATATACAGAATTCCCTACCAATTTTCGATTAAACAATTTCCTGGATATTTTTTTTTCCGAAAATAGCAACTTCCCAACATGGAAAATTGTTACACATTTTACAAAATTTACCGAAACATTTTCCGAACTTAAATGTTCCTATTTTCTTGAAAGAATTTTATTTTATTTCCCAAACTTCAGGTTCTATCAAAAATATAAATTATTATAATTCTTTTTTAAAAGTTCCCGGCCCCTTTTTTGACTAATTTGTCCCGAGGCAATTTTTCCAGAAAAATAAAGAATCCTGGGTAGAAAATTTCCCAACAGAAAAAACAGTATTTCAAGATGAAAAAGTTATATTCTTCGCTAGAGGTTACGTTTGTTGTAAGGACTGGTTTTTTCATAGAATTTGAACAAGTCATCAAATTTCAATGTTAATTTTCAAATTCTGTGAAAGTTCTATTAAAGTTCTCTTATTAAATCATTATTGACCAGTTGTTTAAAAAAACTGAAATAATAACAGAACTTGAATAAAACATTCAAAAAGCTTGGAATACAACTTTGACATTTGATGAATTGTTTAAATTCTATGAAACAACCCGTCCTAAGACTTATACCATAAACTTCAATGCACTGACTTTAGTTGACAAGTCTGTCAATAATGGCTATGGCATTTTATTTCAAAATACACAATTTCGGCAAATTCTTTAATTGAGTTTATTGGTAGATACTCTGAGTATCTCTCTGGTGGGAGACTAAATGACCTTATCCGTGATTGGTAACTTGATCTCCATTTCCCCCCTCCACCCATCAGCACATTTACTTCTGTCAAGTTGCGCCCCTGTAGGAATCCTGGCAAGTGATACCATTACAAAACATACATCGAGTTGATTGTAATATACCCATTTTTACTGAAACCCGTTCTTGTTATGGCTACATTCAAATGCAGTTTGATTAATTAAACTGATTTATTTTATTTCAAGTTGCTTCATCAGAAGTTTAATATAACATTTTACAAAAAACCCATTCCGCACAAATATGTACTTAAATCATTATACAATACATTTACTGGCACTTATTAAAAGATATATTTTTTACTAAATTCCGTCATTTGGATAGGTAATTAACGCATCCAAGATTTTGTCTTGTAGGAGCTCAGTTAAAGTAATATTTAAGTTCACTCTAGGTATGTGAGAAAAATTCCATTTAAAAATAAATCTAATGCGTAATTAGTGACCTGAATATTTTTTTAATACCGCACAAGAGTCCCAACCGCTAACATTATTTGAATCATCTTTTTTCTCGAAACACGAAACTCTATACACGTAACATGGTTGCATGAACCAATGAAGTTTCCGCATAAAATACCAATAAACGTAAATGATATAACACTTTGTGTTTTTCAAAAAATAATTTGGTTTTGAAAAACGAACTCGACTTTTTCATATGCAAAAACAATGGAACAAAATATATTTTTTTTAATCCTAGCAAGACGCTGTCCGTTTCCTTCGTGAGGTGCAATCTAATGACTGTTGATACACATTAATATTTAACTAAATTCTTTGATCCTCGCAAGGCGTAGTCGGTTTCTGTAATTTTCTTCCCGCGAGGTGCAGTCCGTAATAATAGTGAGAGGCAGTTTGCCCATGTAATGACTCAATAACTCCCATAATGCAGAGTGCTTGGGGCAGTACCAGTTCCGAGCCTACTTCAGAATAACTAGTATAAAATACTACCTCTTCTAATACTAGTCCCCGGCGTTGCCCGGGCTTAATGCATATTTGACACGAGCCTACTTAAGAATAACTAGTATAATATACTACCTCTTCTAATACTAGTCCCCGGCGTTGCCTGGGCTTAATGCATATTTGACACGAGCCTACTTAAGAATAACTAGTATAAAATACTACCTCTTCTAATACTAGTCCCCGGCGTTGCCTGGGCTTAATGCATATTTGACACGAGCCTACTTAAGAATAACTAGTATAAAATACTACCTCTTCTAATACTAGTCCCCGGCGTTGCCCGAGCTTAATGCATATTTGACACAAGCCTACTTAAGAATAACTAGTATAAACTACTACCTTCTCTAATACTAGTCCCCGGCGTTGCACGGGCTTAATGCATATTTGACACGAGCCTACTTCAGAATAACTAGTATAGACTACTACCTTCTCTAATACTAGTCCCCGGCGTTGCACGGGCTTAATGCATATTTGACACGAGCCTACTTCAGAATAACTAGTATAAACTACTACCTTCTCTAATACTAGTCCCCGGCGTTGCACGGGCTTAATGCATATTTGACACGAGCCTACTTCAGAATAACTAGTATAAACTACTACCTTCTCTAATACTAGTCCCCGGCGTTGCCTGGGCTTAATGCATATTCGACACGAGCCTACTTCAGAATAACTAGTATAAACTACTACCTTCTCTAATACTAGTCCCCGGCGTTGCACGGGCTTAATGCATATTTGACACGAGCCTACTTCAGAATAACTAGTATAAACTACTACCTTCTCTAATACTAGTCCCCGGCGTTGCACGGGCTTAATGCATATTTGACACGAGCCTACTTCAGAATAACTAGTATAAACTACTACCTTCTCTAATACTAGTCCCCGGCGTTGCACGGGCTTAATGCATATTTGACACGAGCCTACTTCAGAATAACTAGTATAAACTACTACCTTCTCTAATACTAGTCCCCGGCGTTGCCTGGGCTTAATGCATATTCGACACGAGCCTACTTCAGAATAACTAGTATAAACTACTACCTTCTCTAATACTAGTCCCCGGCGTTGCCTGGGCTTAATGCATATTTGACACGAGCCTACTTCAGAATAACTAGTATAAACTACTACCTTTTCTAATACTAGTCCCCGGCGTTGCCCGGCTTAACGTATTTTTTCTAAATCAGATGTAGATAGTAATTTTCCTCTTATTTAACCTACCCGCATGCTGCGTAACTTTGATTCAACCAACTCAAATTTGCTTTGAATTTAAATGTTTTATTTTTAAATTTCACCGATTGTGTGATGAATTCACATAAGCGAATAGGTACCCACCTATTTCGGATATCTGTGCTGTGCGTTAGTCCTGCGTGAAATCTGGAATTTAAATGTCGTTTTCAAAATATGAACTGATTGTATCAAGCATTCAAACAAACGATAAAGTAGATAAGTAGTTCATTTTCTTAGGACAATGCTTTGTCAGGCGAACTTTGCCCTCAGGAAACATTTTGTTTTGTTTTTGCTTCAAGGACATCTTTATTTTTCAAATAGTTTTTTGGGCTAAAGAATTGTATTGTCTATGGTCGCACATTAATGACCTTGAGTTTCTCTACCTTGTCTATCATCATCGCTCCATCGGCTATATCCGTGGTTAAGTAGTGCACAAACTGTTTCCATACAAGAAGATATCGATCTAGTGAATGGTTTATTTATGGTCACCTGTTTCCTCAGTGAGCCCATATATAGTGGTTGCTGCTATAAATACGTGTCATACAACTTATAGACTAATTGTGTTATTACAATTGTGCATTTATTTAATAATCCCGTTACAATTGACAGTATCTTCAGATTAGGTACAAGTGATTCCACCACAGTTCGTAAAACTAGAATAGTTGCTTTCTAATGAAGAAGAATTATTCAACAAAGATTTAACATTACATTTCATAGAATATTTATCTGAAGTTACAGCGCATTGCTACGCAACTTGCGAAATTCAATATAATCATAAATGTTCTCGTTTTTTTAATTTATAATGAGCAATCTTTTTTTTAAACTTAGATAACAAGATCATTACCGAACCATTTAGAAAAAGTTGATATATTTTGTGACGTAACGTAACGTCCATGACTTATAATAGCTAGTTTTATATTGTCATTTATTTTGTCATCATTCAGATATAACCAATCAACCTAAAGTAGGAAGTATTCTGGACGAATTTCTGTGGCTTTATCGAAGTTATGAGACTATCATTTAATTTTATGATTTTCACTTAAAGTGTTGTTTATGGTTACATTTAAAGATTGATGATAATTGTCCAAAGGAAAATTCTAATTCTCTTCTGCGGATTTAATAATGACTTAATACAGAGGTTGCGGGTTCTTCTCCTTTCTCTCACTTCGTTCTGGTTGTATGTTGCAGGAGACCTGTGTGTGATGGCTGTAACTATTCAGCCTGGCGTTTGCAGACACATCTTCAAGTGCCCCGCCGCCATGGAAGCGGCATTTCAAGGAATACCACCTCAGGTAAAGTCACATAGATACAAGGGCGGATCCAGCTTTGGCGCCAGGGGGGGGTCACGTAGTCGTGGTCAAGTTTTTTTTTTTTAAAGAAAGACAAACATTCCCGGGTTACGAATAACCCAACAATAACTCCTACCACCACCACAGAAAGCCGAAAATGCTTGCTTGTGTTGTGATGGAGGACTTAGGTCCGGTCAGTTACAGTTACAAGAAGTTATAATTTAATTTTGATAATAATATATACAAGTAAAAAGTAGGTATTGTTGGATATGGTAACACTAGGTATATCATTAAGATTGTCTTTTGCTCCGCAAGCCCGGGCGGCGTAGGCTCGTGTAATGTCAATTGTCAACCAATACAGTACAGATTACAATTATTAATCGTGTTCTTATTTCACCACAATATAACATGGTGTCAGGTGTGTCTTCAACATAGTAGGAATCTTGCAACTTTTTGAATTTCCTTTTCCTCGTTGTAGTTATTCGCCATCATATATAAAAGAGTAAATATTTACCTACGACTACCGTTTTTACTACTACAAAAAATTGCCCCTTTAATAACGCCTGCTCGCGTCCCCTTTAGAGTTATATCCCAGTTTTCAAGTAGTTTGTGGGCTACGCTAGGTTTGTATAGACTGGTTTGTGATTTAATTCTACCTAATCCAACCTAACCTAACATGTACGGAATATTTTCTCAAACGGTAGTCGTAGGTAAATAATTACCAAAGAAATGATTGCTTAAAACGTTTCCACTCGCCAACCATATCCGTAGCATTCTGCATTTGCAGAATTTGACTCGACATTATTATTGTAACACTTTGCTTGTCACGACAAAATAGACAAATAATAACAGCTTGTTGACCGTTATTTCTTTGTTAAGAAAGACAAAAAGGCCCAAATAAAGTGTTGAAATAGATTTTGGCTTTAATTAAACAATTATCTATGCGCTTTTGTTCCGTCAAAGGCGACAATTAATTTCGTTTTATCCGAATGACAGCTACCTACCTGACATCTGCTGACGGCAACCGGCTTCGTATTCAAAATTTCAAATACGTAAATGTTAAAAACAGAAACATTAGGATTAGAAAGGATTGGACCGATAATAGGCCACATGCATCACATTTAAAAAAAAATCCGGTTTAGGCAAATATTCTAAGACGTTCCGTTTTTTTTTTATCGTATTTTTGAAACCCTGGTGATTTTTTTAAAATTTCAACTCGAAAAATCAGACCATTTTTTATAAACCGGAAAGACGGGACATAATTTTATATGTGCAAAAAAACGGTAATTAACTAGCCGAAAGTCATTTAAAAAAGAACGTTTTCCACACGAATGTCACAAAAATGGCATGAAATTGTACGGAGTTCTGTTCATAACATCTGTCAAAACACCGCCATCTTTAGCAAAAAGCATAAATATACCAAACCACCTACTCATGCAAAAAGTCAAATCAAAGGTTAAGTGGTTAAGTTCGCAGAGAACAAACAATAAATCTAGTGAACGCTAAACGTCAAATTCAAAAATTCGCCGGATATCAAAGTGTTGCCGTATAAAAAAAATAATCAGTGTGGAATTTTACAAAATTAAGGGAACATAATCGGAGACGGAACATTTTCATGTAAATCATTCAAAATCCATCATTAAAAATAATACTATACATTTCTAAAAAAATTACTAACGTTTTCGTAATCTTAGTAAAAAAATCTATCCACACTTTTAGCCTTCATTTTAATTGATTCTGAAAAATTTGTTACAAATATTAAAAATGTGTCCACTTCCGGAGTTATTAATTCATCATCTAGAAAAATAAAATCTGGTACTTACCGCTAAGTCCGCTAACTTTATAGTTATACACGGGTTATAAAGTTTTAAAATCGTTGAACGTAAAATATATTAATTGTAAGGTATTGTTTTATTAATCTAAAATATAAATAACTTGCATCCCTCGTGCGGCATAATTTTCTTTTTTTTAAATTTAATTATAATTTCGCCGAAATAAATGAAAATGTTAGCCTTGGGCAAAACCTCGATGAACGAGGTTGTGTCTCGCCTTAAGAATTGCTTTAGGAAGTATAGGAAGGCTGGTAATTCGCGCGGGCGCGTTAGACCTGTCCAGACCTGTCAAAAAACTTCCGAAAGAATAAGTTCTGTAACTTACTAAAATTACGTTAAGTGACTTTTGGTGTCGTTTACATTGGGAATTTGGCCAAACTCGCCTTCAAGAGCGATTTACAGGAAAAAAAAACTTACGAGTCTAACCCCAGCCTTAGAACATTAACAAATAACATTTGAGTTTAAACACACATACACTGACATAATAAAGAAACTGATTAGATTACTTACCATTTCTTGTAATGAATTGAATTTGCAGCAACAATTTTTAAGAACACTATTACTTATATTGGAACTTATTTTTTTTAACTTAGTAAACAAATAAAAGTAAACACTTTATTAATAAAGTTTAGTCTTTCCGATTGAGGTTAGGTTTTGCTAGACGCTAGACGTTAGTCGAAACAAAGCGCGCGTAAGCGTCACACGTGGTTACACGAAATGTGTCATAATAATATGAAAGGTGGCGGCGGAAGCGCGCGCCGGTGGCGGTGCACGGTGACGCGGTAACATTCGAATTTTCGATGCGTTAGTTCCCGAATAATGCGTTTGCCGTCAAACAAAGTATTATATTAAATTAATTAAATATTGAAAGTACTTAAATAAAATTTATATTGTGACAAAAAATATATAAAAACATTATGTTTAACAATTTTAATTAGTGGTCCACCTAGGTCCTGGATGGGCCCAGGACCTAGGTAGTCATGACCCCCCCTGGGCTGGGGCCCAGGGGGGGGGTCATGACCACCGTGACCCCCCCCCCTGGATCCGCCACTGCATAGATAATAATTAGTCACCAATGCAGACGTTCTTTTTAAAGATCTAAAGATCGACAATGTAGATAGGTATTGTTTATTTTGTACTTTACATAATTTATACAAAAATCGTTATGTTATTATTCCTATTATTTTATGTATCTATAGTTCACATTTCTTGCAAAAGGTTGGGTACTTTGAATTTTTATATTAAACTGCCACAGTGATTTTAAAACGGAGTTTTCACCACCGCGCCTGGCGTTATCTGACAAAACAACTAAATTTAGGCTTTAGAAAATTGGTTCACGGTTACAACAATTTTCTTATAAAGTGATAATGATTGGTAAATGATCACTACCCATCGTATCTGAATCTACCCTCCAGTTACAAGTCAGTAGGAGCTCTGAAGATACCAGTGTAATATCCGGGCTCGAACTCCTTTGTCCGGGATGTCCTAATCTTGTTATATCTCCGTTATTGACAGTAACAAAGTTTGAATCTTGGCAGGCTTCTGCAATGAGATCTCCCTTCGTATCTCGTATAGCTCTATCCCATAGTGGATTGTGGGCATTGAAATCACCGCCTACTAGGGCACCTGATCCCATCTGATCAAAAACTTTCCTCCATGTTTGAATTGTAACATTTATATTACTAGGACAATATATCACGTTGACGGATTTCAGATTTCAAGCATTGAGTAAGTTAACACTGCATAATTCTAATTCACAGGATCCGATGATATCTAGGGTTCGTTCAATCGACTGTAAACTTTTATGGATTAAGATTGCAACTCCTCCATAGCCATCGGCTCTGTCTCGTCTATATGTTGTATAGTCTTTAAATGTCAAAATGTAAGGAAATTGTAACCAAGTTTCTGATATAAGGGCAATTTTAATATGTTGCCTCTGTAAATATATTTCTAAATCAGGTTTCTTAAAATGTAAGCTTCGAGCATTCCATTGTAATATGTTAAGGTTATTCTTATCCATTATTCGCCGTGACAAGTGATTTCAATATATCATTTAAGCCTCCATCCTTAATAATACCCATTATGGTGTCTATGAATCTATTAATTGCTATTTTTACGAGATTTTCCCAGTTTTCCCCATTTATAATTGCTGTCAATATTTCACGAGCAATGTTGACATTACTGTTGTTTTTTGAATTTATATGCATTTCAGCTGTGTTTGTCTTATTTCGTTTAAGTTTCTCAGCATAAGTAGTTTTTCTGCTTGATTTGTACACATTTTCTTTATTAAACATGTTATTTGGAATATTTAATTTTTCTTTTGAGTTAGATATCTTCTTTTCTATGAGTTTTTTCGCCTGTTTATGCGTAACATTTTTTTTGCCATTTTTTGTGTAATCTCTTTCTCGTTCTTCCACTTTGGACAGTTAATGTCATTTGCCGGATGGTCTCCTCCGCAGTTAATACATTTTGCTACCTGGTCACAGGTCTCGTGCTCTCCATTACATTTCGGGCACAGCTTAATATCTTTCTTGCTACAGTTATTTGCAATATGTCCATACCTCCAACAACAGTAGCATTGCATTACCCTGAACACATAAGGTTCTACTCCGAATTTGACCCCGTACATATAGATGTGTGATGAGATCTATTTCCCCACGAATTTCAGGCTCACAGTTGTCGTCAGTTGACCCTCTTTCCCCTTTTTAGAGAAACGCGCTTGAAACACTATGTCCAGCAACATGCAAGCTAGTTAACTCGTGACCATGTCGTCTAGAGATCACCCATCAAATTCTTATAAGAATACCGCTTCCGTAGGTTTTCCGCTGAGCACTCACTCGCTCGTTCTCCGCCGGTGGCGCTATTCCGCAGTCAAACAAACGAGTGGCTATACACCTGACAGGGCTAGGTGCTTGTATCAAGTCAACATCAGTTCCCAGTTACTGATCGAGTCAACATTCGATTCCTGGGGTAGCAATTATAACTGTTACAACTTGACTCGTTTCATGTCAAGAGTCAGAATAATAGAAGAGTATGTGTGCAACGAGAAATGAATGTGATTGAGGCAAAGAGTGTGTGCCAAGACCGAGTTGTTTGGCGGTCCGTCCTCTCTGTTTGCCCCTGCGGGGAAATGGCGTGATGGTTAGTTAGTTAGTTTATCTTAATAAAAAACTGTGTCTCCCAGAACCCCCACACTAATTATGTATCTCCCAATAGTCAGTCAGTATGTCCTATCCTGCCGACCTCGCTACTTCTTGTATATTTACCAATTGTTGATATTTTTAGAAAATTTGGTATGTTTCAAAGGTTAAAAAACAATGCATTGTGGAGAGTAAATTTTAAAAGTAGGTATGCCCCCCATGCAGATGTACAAATGCGTAGGTAATTCAATGTGGTGCGTTTTCAGGTGTGCGCCTCCCCGGAGAACAGGTTGATAGTGTGCTGCCCCTGGGTGCCAGGGCAAAACACAGGACTGGAAACCAGACGCCAGGAAAAAACAGCTACCCCTAGAGAAGGTACATCACTTTCATTTCATAAAGTTTTTCAGTTACCATCACCTGTTGTGTTGTATAACCCTGATGTATCTGTTTGTTTGAAGGTGCCAACTGCACGATGGACACGGGGAAAGCCGGAGTATACAGACCATTTGCCAACTGCCAGACAGCAAAGGAGGCCGCCAGTAAAGGCATTTTACCACAGGTACTGTTCCCCTCATTATGTATAATCTGACAATAATACCAATTTTATACACTCGCTAAAATTTAATATACTATTAACGATTTGTACACTTGCAATTTTAATTATACTAGCATCGGTTTGAATATTTAAAATCAATCTTCTTAAAATAGGAGTGTCAGGTGAAAATAAGTAAAACATTGCAAAATTTTTAATTTCATAAAAAAATTATGTTTCATAAACAATACTATATAAATAGGAAAAAACCTCCCAACCTTGACATTGACAACTTAATCCCTTGGCCGGGAGATGAAACAGTCCATCAAGAAGAAGGTAACATTGAAATGAACGCAACAATAAACGCAACTTGACGCTCGTAATATTAGCCACTGCAGCAAAACTAAAATCGTTTATGCCTTGTCCACACGATGCCAGTATTCTTGTCCGTCGCACGAGGCTAGTATTTAAAACCAGGATAGAAAGATATTGCTAGTGCCTAAGCTAGTAACACTAGCTACGTGTAGACAGAAATAGCTTTGCTTTTAATCTAGTAAGTTAGAGGAAGCCAGTAAGCTATCGTCTCAAGACAGAATAGTTTAATAGGATGTGATTTTATTATTTGAGCTAGAAACGTCCCCCACCACCAAAGTTTATATCCTAGCTTTCTAGTTAGCTTCGTGTGGCCGCTCAAATCTATAACACGATCGGCTAGTGCTCGTTG
Organism: Hesperophylax consimilis; assembly: GCF_061612785.1. NCBI lineage: Eukaryota > Metazoa > Arthropoda > Insecta > Trichoptera > Limnephilidae > Hesperophylax > Hesperophylax consimilis. Next base: position 10,263,309 of record NC_142855.1, on the reverse strand, counting down.
CTCATGCGCTGATGTTTTTTTTTGACAGGATACGAATTCAAAACTGCCAAAACCAAGTAACGAGATTAATTTAAAGTTTTTACAGTTGTAAAATAATAAATAACAATCTGCATAATAATGACCACTAAAGACATTTATTTTTCATTATTCTTTATAAGCACCCGCTAAAATGCCAAAGCAGTTTGTTAGCAGGCCATATTCTCAATATTAATTATGACACTAAAGCACACATATTATAATGAGTAGCCGCAATATAGAAAATACATAAGAAAGAACAAAATTTCAAGTGACTACAATACAAAGACCTAGAATACATAGACAGATAGATATAACACAGTCAACATACTCATAGACATACAGACACTCGTTGGCTAAAGAAGGAGTTAGCGCAACACGGCATAACACCCCAAAAACAAATAACAAAAAAAACAGTGAAGATGTTTGGAAAAAGGCGAAGATTGATCTATGGAAAGGTTGGAAACAACGGCCGTTAAACACTCAAAGGCATATTTATACAATTACACGCATTAAATCAATGGATACTAATGTATTTATACACCATAACAATATTGAAAATCTTGATCCATTAACCACTTTTTTAGTTCAGTCCTGCAGGTTGATTCGCTTTTTAACTCCATTGGCATTTTATGAATTTATTTGTTCAACATCCACGGTATAAATATACCATACACAATAATTGCATGTTACACAATACAAGCATAATCAAACACTTAATAATTGAAACAAAAATAACAATTAACTGTGGCATTTGATCATAAAATGACGACAGAAAGTATAAAATTAATACAAGTACATAGAAAATATGATAAATAAGTGTGAGAATACTAAGGTTTAATTAATAATGATTTAAGAGATATGATAGTATAAACAGTATTTTTGTACTTAGCTTCTGTGCAGTTAAACAGATCTCCTAAATAGTTGTGAATTCTAGTGTTCCTGTCAACTGGGTGTATTTTAAAAGCGGAAGGATTATCATAAGTATTGGTTTCACTCGATCGTGCCATATCTTCCTCGGGTGTCCCCGACTTCTAAAGACATTCACTTCCTAGTCGTATTGTCCCCACGCCTATTTCTTCTTTCATCACATTCGCCTCATTTTACCACAAATAATTATTTGATTCGTATCTTTCTCGGGCACTCCCTACTTTTTCTACTATTAAATTCACATCGTAACCCTTAAAAACCTACCTTCTGTAAACATTAATTCGACTCCGTGTCTCATTCCAGTGCAGAGATAATTAGTTAAGTGTTTCTCGGGCGTCCCCGACTCAAACAACTTTTTAAACCATCCTGGTACTTATATGAATAAACTTTGAAATTTTCAGCATAATGGGTCGCATATTTTTTCGATCTATAGGAGACAAACAAACAAACAAGCATTCATTTTGTATATATAAATATAAATTTTTGGAATGGACATTCTTGTGTTGTGTGTGTGATCTACTTTATATTTATATATGGAATCCGACAAGGGGTTTTGCCATACAATTTTTAATCATAATACCCATAGAACAAGTAATATATTAATAGACTTATATAATAATTTGATATATCTTCTTTTTACATACTTTTAATACTTTTGCTTACCGAAAGCTTAGTCATAGAGTTTAGGATTGTTTGAATTTAACTTATATTTGTCTTGCAAGAGTTTCCCCAAAACGTCATTCCGTATCTGATAGATTCTACTAGCGATAAATGTATTATTTTAATTTCAAAGCAATATATTGTCCAGAGTTGTGAAAAATGGAAAATCAACCAGGTCCGGAGCAGGTGCTAAAGAGGAGTAAGCTGTTCATTTTCCCCTAAAAACGTGAGATGTAGACGTGAGGTTACCGGAGTCACTGCAATGATACTGGCTTAAAATTTCCTAGCAGCGTGTGCACCGCTCTGGTTGTCGCCAAACCAGGATAGTAAGCCAGGATCGCCTCATGTGCACCGGGGTTCCATACTAACTCAACACGGTGACTATTCAACACACTTTTAAAAAGTGATATAAAGTCATTAAAAACAATGAAATATATTTTTTTAAACCTAACCTAACCTACTTAACCCAGTAAATAAAGTTTTTGTTTCATCACTTTCCATGACTTTAAATAACTTTTTAAATATGTGATGACTAGACATCGGATTATATGCATTTGCATATTTGCATATGCAAATGCATATAACTCTCTAATTACGACGTTAATGCATATTTCAGCCTTTTTTCCTAAATCGTGCATATTTCGTTTAATAGCGGGAGGTATCATCTACGTATAGGGAGCTAGGTGACGATGACACGTAGGGCACGAGCGCGGTGGCTGACTGACTGAAACGGATTGTTATGCATAAATCGCCTTGCAGAAGAGATACGGCAAGAGTATGGGAATGTTAATAAATTGATTTCCTCTACAAAAAAAGTGTTTTTAAAAGCACCGTCGCGTGTGCAGTCTTATAAAGAGCAATTGCCAAATCTAGCATTGCCGCCAGAACCCATAATTACTCGATGGGGTACTTGATGGGTACTTGGCTAAAGGCAGTATTATTCTATGCTGAAAATTTTGAGGCCGTAAAACAAGTAGTTGGGCAATTTGACAGTTTTAAGGCCATTGAAATTCATTCAAGCAAGCTAGCATTTGAAGACGCATCCATTAAACAGAATATCGCCCTCATCTCAACACATGTCCACAAGTTACCAGATACCATAAAAAAATTGGAAACAAAAAACCTAATTAAGGTAATAGAAATACTGGAAACAATGATCGAACTCGCCAACGCACTTCCTAATTCAATATCAGAAAAGATTCGTAAAAAGTTAGACTCTATTTTGCTTAAAAACCCGAGTCTTGAAGATTTGAAGAACATTAATGCCTACATCAACGGCTCCCTGCCTAAACAGATATCTCCAGAAATGGCGCCAAATTTTAAATTTTGTCCAATGACGTCAGTTGACGTAGAGAGGTCGTTTTCGGCATACAAATTAATACTGGGTGACAAACGTCACAAATTTGAGCTCGAAAATTTGGAAAAATACTTAGTTGTATATTGTCACAAAAACTATGCATAATTTTAAGAATATTTCGCTGTTTTTGTACGGTCTTTAATTAAAATAAATACAAATATAAATGGTTTTTTGATTTTGCATTGTGCATATTTTGGGCAAATCAAGAGTTTTTAGTGCATATTTCGGCCTTTTTAATGCATATTTGCATGCATATTTTGGCACTTTGTTAGTGCATATAATCCGATGTCTAGTGATGACTTATCATTTTGATGATTTATCCGGTCACCGTGCACCGGATAGTGGAATTGGTGGGGGCATAAACTTACTAAATTCACGTTTGGACAGCACTGGCATTACGAGTAAATCTCTGGCACCGTGTAAAAAAAGCATTAAATAGTAGATTAGAAATCTGTACAACTGTACACGACAGTGTCTGCACTAACGTTAAATCTGAGACTTTTTCAAGAAAAAATAATATTGCTACAATAATAATACATTAAAAAACTCTTGGCAAGGATAACCTTAAATAGATATTAATATTAAACGGTTTAGTTAGAGGGAAGATCAGAGGACCAAAAGGTTCGACGGCTAAAATAAGGTTTTTCAGTAGCACAGTGGTTGATGTATCCCTCCCGGAGCGAGTAGCGAACCCGGATTCGATTCTCGGTTGAGATCTAATCTCTTATCTTCTGTGTCTTTTATCTTTTCTGTTCTTTAAGTCTTAGTAACATTGTTTCATTCATTATTAAAATCACAATGAACACTAAACAAATTCTTTTTCAGATTTTTGCTTTAGAGGGAACGGTTTATATTGTTTGCTGCCCTCTGGTGACAGTAGTTGAAGGTAAAGTACCCAATAATTAATTTATTAAATTAATCATCATTCTCTCAAGAAAATGTACCTATTCTTGCATAAACGGTATTGTTTGCTTTTGCAGGTGATCAATGCTCGGTAGTTGAAACAGGGCGGGCCGGCAAATGCCTTCGTATATCAAAGTGCCCCGTTGCCGTAGAGGCTGTCCTGAAGGGAATCACTCCTCAGGTGAACTTTTACAGTCTCTAATCTTATTTATATTTATTGAATTTTATTTAATCTTTGTTTACAGCACTATTTTTAATCGCGAACTTAATTAAAAAATAATGGCTTGTTCATCAGGATGCAAGTTTAGTGAAAGTTATTTTTTACCGTTTATTTTTTTACTTTCAGATTTGCGATTCAGATGGCTCTGTTCCAATTGTCTGCTGCGAAGGGGTTGTTGCAGGTATAGTACCCAGAACTTCATCATTAATCATCATTTCATAGGCTGTCTCGTCACCACGACACGGTCATTGCAAAAGGCAGCTAGTCGTTGAGGAAGAATGTAAACATCTCTGAGTGTTTGCAACTTTGTCACTAGGAATTCTTGATAACACATCTTACAGTAGGACGGATAACATCAATCCACTGACGCACATTACTTCTGGGTTGTGGGTAGAATATTCATCGTCATGTTGTATTGTATTGTTTAAACCTGGTTTATCTGTTTGTTTGAAGGGATGAACTGCACGATGAAGAACACGGGGACTGCGGGAGTGTGTGGACCATTCGCCAACTGCCAGATGGCGAAGGAGGCCGCCAGTAAAGGCATTTTTCCGCAGGTACTGTTCCTCCTTTTATGTGTCTCTGACAATAACAACATATTTGACTATGCACCCCTAACATGACCTTCCTTTGCTTACAGAAATGTGACTTAACTAATAACGAGTCGGAGTTGGTGTGCTGCGCGGAGGCTGCCTGTCCGCCGCTGCCGAAGGGACTTGTCACTCAGCAACCGATTGGCTCCAAGGCCGCAGACTGTGAGTATTGCTAAACCTGACCACAAATATTCTAAAATTATGTTGCATGGCTGAAAATCTGTTTCAGTTTTTTTTACAGTTTATTTGTAAATACACCTAATACGTAGTTCGAAATTAAATAATTATTATTGTTCAAATTAAATTTATGGAATAGAAGGTTATACGAAAGAAAACGATAAACACTTACTCAAAGCAATTAAAGAGAAAGTTCAATGTAAAAATACCAAAATGATGAAACTGTTGTGAATTAATTATAAATTTTAATATTCATAATTAAAAATACTAAATATTCTTAATCTTGATGCTCACCACTCTTCTAGAAACAAGCGCCAGCTTCTATAGAAGAGGAACATTAAAAAATCAAAAGCAGTGAAAACTAATTGTATGAATTATTTTAGTTAACATTGATTATACTCTCTAATACATTGTACTGTAAATTGATTAATTATTTAATATATAAAAATAAAACTATGCAATAGTAGGTTATACGATAAATCTGTTACTTTTTTTTCAAAGTTCTCTTATTAGACATAATAATAGAGTTATTCTAACTGTAAGTAGGGCACGTCAATTTATTCTTTCGAGACCTCCTACTAAACAACACATCCGCAAAAATAATTTTTATGTTTTTCATTAAGCGTTAGTGTAAAAATTAACGTTTTAATTTTATTAATTCATACGTTCAATTTTACTTGACCGAGGTAATGAAACAAGAGGCATTATATTAATATACAAATCCGATAATTTTTTTTTCCTCTACAGACTGCATAAAGCTGCCGGAAAAAATTTTCCCGTGTCAAGAAACAAGGTTCGGTTGGACTCGGGGAAACCTGTGTCCTCTGCACACACCAGACTCCAACATAGAATATCACCTGACTCCCATGATGACTGCCGCCGAGGCCCCGTACTTAGTAAGTTTCAGACATTAGGTAGCTTTATTTATAATATATTAATTAATTTCTTGAAATGACTAACTAGCCTTCACGCCGTTTCCTGGAAGGGGTAGGCAGAGAGAATAGACCGTTACAATACTCTCGCATACACTACTTGCTTTATTCACATTCATAATTCATCTCACATACTCTTGCGTTATTCTGACTTTTGACCCGACCCGACTCAAGTAACTTCCACGTCGTATGTTCTCTTTACACTACTTTCTTCGTTTATCCGCTCTACATGCCCAAACCATCTAAGCGTCAAGATGCCGAGTTGATAAAGAAATAATATGAAATTCCCTTGATGGAAAAAAATACTCCAGTTCTATTATTTAACGTCCTGTAGGTATAAACAAAATGCTGATTAACTAACTTAATTATACTGGTAAAAAAATACAATTTTTAATAAAATATCTGAATTTTGCTGTATTTTAAATAGTCCTAAGCCTCTCCTAAACACACTTCCCAATTAAACAAACTCATCCACCTGTTCCAAGTACTCATCACTCACAACCTTAGAGTTGGGCTGGCTGCGCACCAGGCAGCCGCCCTATAAAGTAGCAGCCAGTTGTATCTTGTAGCAGCCAATATCACCAGTTCTACTGGCTGCCACGACAAGTGCGTGAGGACTGAGGACTGAGGCATCCACACACATGTACCCTAGTCACATTTGAGGCTGGCTTCCACAGCCGACGATATTTGGCTTCCATAGAGCCCTAATACACATTGCAGATCGTGTTGGCTGCCTAGTGCGTGGCCAGTCAAGTATATACAAACTGCATTCATCCTAGACACGAGAGACCGTCGCGTCGTTCTTGAAATAAGCAACATTAAAATAGACGCGTACTTCCATACTATTTGCTTATTCATTGCAATACATTTATGTATTCTGGGGATGTTAAATTTCTACGTGTCATTATTTTGTACTTTAGTTATCTCTAAACTTGGTTGGTCTTTACCAAGTGGTTATCAATTTGTAACGCACGTTTCTCTCCAAATCAATTTTTGTTTTATCATGTTTAAGAAACGAATTTTCTTGCTTATTTTATGACATGTTTAGAACACATTATTTAATTTCTTTCGAAGATTTTTAAAAATGTAATTATTTATTAATTAAGTATATTGGAGATAAACTAAACTTTTTAAACAAAAATGAAAGACCATTAATAGAAAGGAACTAAAAACATCGGCGGGCGGGTAAAATCCTTGGCTCTGGATTCAGTGGTCACGGGATCAAATAATAATATACTAATCATGTGTATTTAAAATATTTATATTCAATTTAATTTTTTTTTAAAATTAATTTTTTACACCCAAAATAACATGTCAATTACTTCTTTTAATTACGGTGATTTATTTTTGGGGTATTATGCCATGTTGCGCTACCTCCTTCTCTATCCAAGTTTCCTCTCCAAATCAAGTCAAATCTCCTCCTTCAGTTTCCATCATCAGGGAGATGTTATTATGAGGCTGAAGGTAGTGAAGCGGGGAACAGGTGGGCACTAAACACGGCTAAAGCCATTTCAAACAAAGTTTCCATTCTGATGGCCTTTCACCGGGGCAATACTGAGATGTTTTACGATATTTTACTTCAAGTGATATATCCCTACCATCTCCGGCCAGTCGATGGCACCCGACTAGCAATCCGGAGGTCGCGGGTTCAAATCCCGGTATGTGCTGGTCAAGTTGTGTTATTATGTATTCATTTAAAATAGTATATAATATACAAGTACAGTTTAATCATAACTGTAACGCTGCTTGAAATGGCTTTAGTCGTGTTTGGTGACAATTTCCTTATTTTTAACCCGGTCATACGTGATTATATCTGGATAGGCAGGTACTTTTCTCTTCCGCATCTCGTTCCCCTTCCCACTACCTTCAGCTTCACAACACACCGCAATTTGGGATGCCATAGTGTTACTGGTTCCAGATGGTTGGTTGGAATGCCATAGTGTCACTGGTTCCAGATGGTTGGTTGGGATGCCATAGTGTCACTGGTTCCAGATGGTTGGTTGGAATGCCATAGTGTCACTGGTTCCAGATGGTTGGTTGGGATGCCATAGTGTCACTGGTTCCAGATGGTTGGTTGGGATGCCATAGTGTCACTGGTTCCAGATGGTTGGTTGGGATGCCATAGTGTCACTGGTTCCAGATGGTTGGTTGGGATGCCATAGTGTCACTGGTTCCAGATGGTTGGTTGGGATGCCATAGTGTCACTGGTTCCAGATGGTTGGCAGTAAAAAATGAACAAATCAAATGAAAAAACGAAAATCAGCAAATATATTGCGAGCAATTTAAAACAACACTTGCTTAGAGATTAATATGAAATTGTGTTGTGTTCCCAGGGACGTATTGGATCAGGTCGGAGAGAAGAGATCTCCTGGCAGGTGTATGCAGTGACATTACTGAGTGACAGGTGGGTGCTGTGCTCTGCAACCGCCATTACAGCGCTTGGGTGAGTTTATTATTTCTTCATTTAAAAATTCAACTCCTTGTAATAATGACGCAACGATGATTTGATATTTGAACAATCTCACTTTAAAGAATTAAACGATATTTCACAAACTTGTGGTATACATGGTGTCTGGAAACTCGTGGTAAACGCGGCGAACTAAAGAATTTACCTCACATAATTGAATGAATTGAGCGTTGCCAAGTCCTGTTTTAACTCGACCATTTTGCATTTCATCTGTCTGTATGTTTAGTTTTGGGTTCAGAATGGTGGCCGTTTTAATTGTTCAGTAAAGATGACTTTTTATGTAAAATTGTCGTGTTTACTTCCTTATTTGCATTTTTACAATATTATAGCACCTACCTGCCTGAAGAATATTTGAAAACAGAAATGTCATTGAGACCTTTTTGTATAAGTCCTTATTTGAAATTTAAAAAACGGTACAAAAACCATATATTTGTTTTATAAGTAAACACGTATTAAATATCTACTAATAAATCTTATGACTTCAGAAGAAATTATGCTTACTTTTAGCTTCACACCCGGAGAAAAATAGTTTCCCTCTTTGGGGATGCTGTGTGGGGCGTCTTTTGAGGAAAGGAAGGATGGGAAGTTCTGGGAAGGAAAAAGGTACAAGGGGTTAATAGGTATCTGGGGGTTAGTTATGAATCCATCCCTCCCACTGCGGTGCGAGGCAATGTTCCGAGAGAGTCCTGCTGGAGAGGTCAAAGGTCTCCGTCAACCAGTCTCTCCCGATCCGGCCTGCCATGAAGTTGGTAGGCAGACACATCTGCCGCCAAGACACCGATAAACCTGATGAACCGGGCACCCCTGCTAAGTCACCAAACGTTGCGAACCACATGGGGTGACCTATGACAGAGGTGTTGGTTATGTAATAAATAGTTCTCGGGGCGGCGGTACCCATACCCGCCTCAATTCAAGAATTACTTGCTTTCCTCAAAATGACCCACTACACAGCTACCCCAAAGATGGCATCGGCCCTAAGTGAAATTATTTTCCCGAGGCCTAGTTTAATAATGTCGTTTTTTTAATATTTCTGATTTTAAATTAATTTTTTAAATATCGTTTTTGTCAATCCTTAGCCATTTGCCAACCAGTCTAGCTAGTTAACTGAAAAGGCACGGACCGCCACTGGTATACACTCATATAACTGTAATATACATTCAAATGATGTAAGCCTGACTGCTCTGTGCTTACCGTTAAACCTAATGTTAAATACATTGGTATTATATGAAGTGGAAATTATAAACAGTACAAAGGATAACAAAACGATTGTATAGTTTTTAAAAGAATAAGCTCGTCGTCCCACGGATCAGTAACCAAACGACACAGGGTTTTATAGCACTCGGTTTATTTTGATTCCTTACCGACCCGTGGCACAACGGGCTAAGAAACATATTTAATTTTAGAGTAGAATTACCCCCCACTATCAGACTAATTCAAGACTTTAAAGTCCCTTCCCTGCAAATCTATTTATATAAATAAAAACGAAAATGTTAGTTTGTTCAAAATCTTAAATCTCCGAAAGTTCTTCTGATTGCTTTGTTATTTTGACACAACGTTGCAATCGAATACACATTCGTTTTTATATACCTATAGCATATAGATGTCACCTGTGACAGGTAAAACATGTTTATACGTAAAAGCAACATGCGCCATTGTTTCTCTATCTACACAGACAGACTGAACCACAGCAACGCGTGGCGGGGTACTGCTAGTTATTTATAAAAAATAGCTCTTTTACAAATTCACTTGTTTTGATGATAAAAACATAAAACCACTTTCGAACAGAAATAAACTAAATATTCTTGGCTGAATAACTATCATAACACAACCACAGACCAACCATTTTATAAAAATATACTCGCTGATGTACCATAGGCTTTCCATAGAGTTTATCTAAATCTTATGTAGACTGTAGCCTTCCTCTTGTTTTGAAGGTAAAGTGTGCAAAATTTCACCGATTTCGGAATAAAACTGTAGATTTATATATGTATGAAAGTTCCGCCGGTTTCCTCCCCGCGGCCGCCCGTGACTCCTTCTTATTATTCTGTTTATATTATATGTCTGATCATAGTAGAAAAGGAAATGAGAAATTAGTTTCATGAGGATTTGTCATTTGGTGACAGATATAGCACCACATGACCCGACTGGTTTTAAGCCACGCATTCCGTATTTCCACCAATTTATAACACATTTCTCTTGAACACTTTAACATTTAGAGTTCCTAAAAAATATATATTGTTTTTGAAGATAATATTAATACATTTGAGTCGAAACGGTAACTATACGAAATTCCATCGATCGAAAAAAATCTCAAAGTGTGCTCCGAAAATGATAACAGAACAATTTTGTTCGGTTATTTAACATGTCGTAGGTGTTAAAAAATTCACAGTGTTTCTTTAAATGCAACTTAGGCATTTGTAGAAAGAATTCTTACTAAACGAATCGTGTTTCATTAAATATTTTAACAATTTTCGCAAAATTATTGTCGTTTCATATCTCCCTTCAAATAATCTTCTTCATCTTTTTGAACGCTTACTACGGAGCCTTAAGAACTCTCTCTCTCTGTTCGAAGAGTAAAGTTAGCGAGATGAGTCAGTAGTTGAACAGAATCAATTCCGATATCGACATATATATATTTAGTTTTTAAGAAGTTGCTTTTAAACAGCATCTTTGTTGTCGCTAGTATGGTACACAGTTATTTTATTTTTCACTCCATGTTTACAAATTATACACCATAGTGTATAGCTACACTAAATTCTGCTTTGTAATACGATTATGTATTTACCGACTTATATGAATGCAATTTATTTTAAGACGCTTTGAAATTAACGATTTTGTAATGTTTTTAAAAGAACGAAAAATTGAATTGAATTGAATCAACGGGTTTCCTTTGAAATATAAATCCATAACAAATATATTATGGTGGTGAATCTCAGATGACGTAGTGATTGTATTAGACAATTAGACCTACTTAAGATGCACATGGCAATGTTAATATAACCTGCACTTCTTTTGTTTCAGCTCAGAGCGGGTCAAGTTCGTCGGATTGGGGGGGAACTTTACACCTCAGTACAACCCTGACGCTGTATACAATGTGATAAAAACACACGCCCACCCACTATACAACCATACTAACTCACACGTGTATAACGACATCGCCCTTCTGCAGCTTGACAGACAGTAAGCTTTTCATAATTATACAAAACATTAATCACAAAACAAATAAGTTCATGGGTACTACTGGAATTTCAATTAAAGACCATTTGCTATTACAATTACCAATCTGACGGCCACCATGGTCGAGTGGTAAGGCTCTCGACTAGCAATCCGGAGGTCGGAGGTTCAAATAATAAATCTAATTTTACTAATTTATTATTTCGCACATTTGCAGTACATTCTAGAGTCGAATATACTCTCAGTATCGCCCTGGTGTAAGACTACCATTCAGAATTGAAACGTTGCTTGAGATGGCTTTAGCCGTGTTTGGTTCCACCTTCACCTTCCCACCTTCCTCTTCCCCATCTCCTAGGTTAGTTCCTTATAACTTATTAGCAGGAATAGTTCCACCTGTATAGTGCCACCTCAGTGTAGGTCGACCAACAAACACTCCTATGTCCTGTCCTATCTTCCATTCTTGCTACATGCCCTGCTAGCGGAACAGGCCCACTGTTGCTTCACATGGTCTGATGCTCTGTAGGGAACTCGCGCGCATACAAGGGTTAGTTCAAGCAACGCCGGTTCCTTATAACTTATTAGCAGGAATAGTTCCACCTGTATAGTGCCACCTCAGTGTAGGTCGACCAACAAACACTCCTATGTCCTGTCCTATCTTCCATTCTTGCTACATGCCCTGCTAGCGGAACAGGCCCACTGTTGCTTCACATGGTCTGATGCTCTGTAGGAAACTCGCGCGCATACAAGGGTTAGTTCAAGCAACGCCGGTTCCTTATAACTTATTAGCAGGAATAGTTCCACCTGTATAGTGCCACCTCAGTGTAGGTCGACCAACAAACACTCCTATGTCCTGTCCTATCTTCCATTCTTGCTACATGCCCTGCTAGCGGAACAGGCCCACTGTTGCTTCACATGGTCTGATGCTCTGTAGGAAACTCGCGCGCATACAAGGGTTAGTTCAAGCAACGCCGGTTCCTTATAACTTATTAGCAGGAATAGTTCCATCTGTATAGTGCCACCTCAGTGTAGGTCGACCAACAAACACTCCTATGTCCTGTCCTATCTTCCATTCTTGCTACATGCCCTGCTAGCGGAACAGGCCCACTGTTGCTTCACATGGTCTGATGCTCTGTAGGGAACTCGCGCGCATACAAGGGTTAGTTCAAGCAACGCCGGTTCCTTATAACTTATTAGCAGGAATAGTTCCACCTGTATAGTGCCACCTCAGTGTAGGTCGACCAACAAACACTCCTATGTCCTGTCCTATCTTCCATTCTTGCTACATGCCCTGCTAGCGGAACAGGCCCACTGTTGCTTCACATGGTCTGATGCTCTGTAGGGAACTCGCTTGCATACAAGGGTTAGTTCAAGCAACGCCGGTTCCTTATAACTTATTAGCAGGAATAGTTCCACCTGTATAGTGCCACCTCAGTGTAGGTCGACCAACAAACACTCCTATGTCCTGTCCTATCTTCCATTCTTGCTACATGCCCTGCTAGCGGAACAGGCCCACTGTTGCTTCACATGGTCTGATGCTCTGTAGGGAACTCGCGCGCATACAAGGGTTAGTTCAAGCAACGCCGGTTCCTTATAACTTATTAGCAGGAATAGTTCCACCTGTATAGTGCCACCTCAGTGTAGGTCGACCAACAAACACTCCTATGTCCTGTCCTATCTTCCATTCTTGCTACATGCCCTGCTAGCGGAACAGGCCCACTGTTGCTTCACATGGTCTGATGCTCTGTAGGGAACTCGCTTGCATACAAGGGTTAGTTCAAGCAACGCCGGTTCCTTATAACTTATTAGCAGGAATAGTTCCACCTGTATAGTGCCACCTCAGTGTAGGTCGACCAACAAACACTCCTATGTCCTGTCCTATCTTCCATTCTTGCTACATGCCCTGCTAGCGGAACAGGCCCACTGTTGCTTCACATGGTCTGATGCTCTGTAGGGAACTCGCGCGCATACAAGGGTTAGTTCAAGCAACGCCGGTTCCTTATAACTTATTAGCAGGAATAGTTCCACCTGTATAGTGCCACCTCAGTGTAGGTCGACCAACAAACACTCCTATGTCCTGTCCTATCTTCCATTCTTGCTACATGCCCTGCTAGCGGAACAGGCCCACTGTTGCTTCACATGGTCTGATGCTCTGTAGGGAACTCGCGCGCATACAAGGGTTAGTTCAAGCAACGCCGGTTCCTTATAACTTATTAGCAGGAATAGTTCCACCTGTATAGTGCCACCTCAGTGTAGGTCGACCAACAAACACTCCTATGTCCTGTCCTATCTTCCATTCTTGCTACATGCCCTGCTAGCGGAACAGGCCCACTGTTGCTTCACATGGTCTGATGCTCTGTAGGGAACTCGCGCGCATACAAGGGTTAGTTCAAGCAACGCCGGTTCCTTATAACTTATTAGCAGGAATAGTTCCACCTGTATAGTGCCACCTCAGTGTAGGTCGACCAACAAACACTCCTATGTCCTGTCCTATCTTCCATTCTTGCTACATGCCCTGCTAGCGGAACAGGCCCACTGTTGCTTCACATGGTCTGATGCTCTGTAGGGAACTCGCGCGCATACAAGGGTTAGTTCAAGCAACGCCGGTTCCTTATAACTTATTAGCAGGAATAGTTCCACCTGTATAGTGCCACCTCAGTGTAGGTCGACCAACAAACACTCCTATGTCCTGTCCTATCTTCCATTCTTGCTACATGCCCTGCTAGCGGAACAGGCCCACTGTTGCTTCACATGGTCTGATGCTCTGTAGGGAACTCGCGCGCATACAAGGGTTAGTTCAAGCAACGCCGGTTCCTTATAACTTATTAGCAGGAATAGTTCCACCTGTATAGTGCCACCTCAGTGTAGGTCGACCAACAAACACTCCTATGTCCTGTCCTATCTTCCATTCTTGCTACATGCCCTGCTAGCGGAACAGGCCCACTGTTGCTTCACATGGTCTGATGCTCTGTAGGGAACTCGCGCGCATACAAGGGTTAGTTCAAGCAACGCCGGTTCCTTATAACTTATTAGCAGGAATAGTTCCACCTGTATAGTGCCACCTCAGTGTAGGTCGACCAACAAACACTCCTATGTCCTGTCCTATCTTCCATTCTTGCTACATGCCCTGCTAGCGGAACAGGCCCACTGTTGCTTCACATGGTCTGATGCTCTGTAGGGAACTCGCTTGCATACAAGGGTTAGTTCAAGCAACGCCGGTTCCTTATAACTTATTAGCAGGAATAGTTCCACCTGTATAGTGCCACCTCAGTGTAGGTCGACCAACAAACACTCCTATGTCCTGTCCTATCTTCCATTCTTGCTACATGCCCTGCTAGCGGAACAGGCCCACTGTTGCTTCACATGGTCTGATGCTCTGTAGGGAACTCGCGCGCATACAAGGGTTAGTTCAAGCAACGCCGGTTCCTTATAACTTATTAGCAGGAATAGTTCCACCTGTATAGTGCCACCTCAGTGTAGGTCGACCAACAAACACTCCTATGTCCTGTCCTATCTTCCATTCTTGCTACATGCCCTGCTAGCGGAACAGGCCCACTGTTGCTTCACATGGTCTGATGCTCTGTAGGGAACTCGCGCGCATACAAGGGTTAGTTCAAGCAACGCCGGTTCCTTATAACTTATTAGCAGGAATAGTTCCACCTGTATAGTGCCACCTCAGTGTAGGTCGACCAACAAACACTCCTATGTCCTGTCCTATCTTCCATTCTTGCTACATGCCCTGCTAGCGGAACAGGCCCACTGTTGCTTCACATGGTCTGATGCTCTGTAGGGAACTCGCGCGCATACAAGGGTTAGTTCAAGCAACGCCGGTTCCTTATAACTTATTAGCAGGAATAGTTCCACCTGTATAGTGCCACCTCAGTGTAGGTCGACCAACAAACACTCCTATGTCCTGTCCTATCTTCCATTCTTGCTACATGCCCTGCTAGCGGAACAGGCCCACTGTTGCTTCACATGGTCTGATGCTCTGTAGGGAACTCGCGCGCATACAAGGGTGGACTACAGCAAACTGTGCAACACACTAAACACTTTAATATAGATATATACCTAGCGCAGACCCTTGAAACATCGCAGATAGTCTGAATTCTCGACAAATCAGTTCCAATTTCGAAAATAATGACACTTAAATTCAAAACCAAAGTTCTGGATATGATTTGAAATTTTCATGGCAAAAATTATTAAAGTGATTAATTTTTGGGGTATTATGCCACTTTGCGCTACCTCCTTCTTTAGCCAACGTTTCGGACAGCATTGCAGTGTCCATCATCAGGGCAGATGTGTAATCGAATGTGAATTTACATGTTTATTTGTAATTACTGTAATGCTGTCTGAAGTGGGCTAAAGAAGGAAGTAGCGCAATATGGCATAACACCCCAAAAATAAATCAAAGTTCTGGAGTTCATTGAACCAGAGTTACGGACAGAGTCACAACTGACATTAGAACCTATTTGTAATTATTATTACAATGTTACAGTCAATAATCTGTTGAAAAGTAATGTCACAATATTTATTATTTTTATGAAATTTTATAATTTATTGTTACTTTATGACCATTATTTCCAATGTCAAATAACAGGTGACAGGGTCTCACGAGTGTCATGCGTCATGCCGGAATATCGGCATACCGCACCTAAAGGGTTAAGGAATATTATTGCATTGCACTACCACTACACAGTTTTACAGAAATAAATTATATAAATTTCAGGGTAACATTTACAAGCAGTATAATTCCAGCCTGTCTCCACACCGGCACAACTCTTCCTGACAGTGGCTTCCTCTTCACTGGGTGGGATGGCCCACTCACATCTCTCCACAAGGTTAGAACACATTTCTCTGCCTTCAGAATGAACAATGACCGATGATGTGATAACTATATTATGGACAGCTGTGGCTGGTACTAAATGTACATTTGTTTAAATAGATATCTAACCCCGCAGGGGTAGGCAGAGAGGAGGGACCGCCACACAACTCTGTTTTAACACACACTCCTCGCTTCATGCACATTCATACATAGCTTCTGTTAATCTGAATCTTGAGATGACCCAAGTACTTGCCATGTCTACCTTGGGAGTCCCAGACTCCTTCTTCCATCCACTCCTTTCTCCGTACATTCGATCTCCACATGTTTATGGTATTTCTACCACTCTGAAGAGGACAAATGAAATGTTGATTAAAGCACACACTTAGAAGTAGCTGCTTCAAATCCTCGCGTGTAATTTCACGATAAATTATTAATTTATTAAAAGTAATGTACATATATATTTGTGGCACGTTCCAGAGTGGAAGATACTCTCAGTATCGCCCTGGTGAAAGATCTTCATCCGGATCGAATGTATCTTGAAATGGCTTTAGTCGTGTTTGGTGACTAAATCTAATTGGTCAGGTACTTCTTCACCTTACTCTTCTTCATCTCCTTCGCCTCCCCACTTCCTCAATTGGGGATGTCATAGTCCCACTGGTTCTAGACGGTTGGGAGTAGTTGAGAGACTTGTGTAGTATTTACATTAAAAAAACACATTTTTTCAAAACGTCACTTCACATTGTAATACTATACGGATTGTTCTCATTGGATAAAACAATTAGTTGGTACGTTTTTCAACATTTCAGACGACAATGCAGAGAGTATCTCAGGAGGAGTGCTCTAGAACATTCCCCGCTGGCAGCTCTCAGCACCCTGCCGGCGTAAAACATGACCTGGAGATTTGCAGCCGCCCAGTCAACACAGCTGGAGTATGTCTGGTATGTAACACTGGAATGCATTGTACGCCAAGATCATTATAACAAGGATGTTTATATTATTTAATATTGATAATAAAACATTGATATAACAAGAATTTTATAAATAACAAAACAGTAGTCCCGCTGCCTGCCCCATGACAGCTTGTCTACAGGTCTACCATTTTTTTTTCAATTTAATTAACATAACACATAATCATTTTGCATAAAAAAATATTTTTAATTACATAATAATGTTTATATTATGTAATGTAACATTCAATCTCTAAGAACGGGTTGTTTCACAGAATTTGAACAATTCATCAAATTTCAAAGTTGATTTTCAAGTTCTGTTAGTATTTCAGCTTAGTGAAGCCCTTGGCCAATAATGATATAATAATAGAACTTGAATAGAACCTACACAGAACATGAAAATCAACTTTGAAATTGGATGAATTATTATTATTCCGCGAAACAATCCGTCCTTATTCTTCTTCTGATTGCTCTCTTCTCTCGGAATGTATCTACTATTAAGGAGAAACGACTTCCTTAATTAATTCCTCCCGTGGATTATCATTTGGGTAACTTTTTCATATTATATGATTAAGTAGGTAGGTATATAAGTACCTACTTACAAATCTTAAGTTTTCAGAGAAAATATTGATTTAATGAAAGAAAAACGAAAATATACCTTTTTTTGGTGCGAGGACTTTTATTCACAGAACTAATAGGGTTAGGTAAGGTTAGGTTAGGTTGGGTTAGCTTAACCAAACCATTTCCATTGACCATGAATGTAAACACTGACCACCTACCGATTATAAAGA
This sequence comes from Hesperophylax consimilis, assembly GCF_061612785.1. Lineage (NCBI taxonomy): Eukaryota > Metazoa > Arthropoda > Insecta > Trichoptera > Limnephilidae > Hesperophylax > Hesperophylax consimilis. Next base: position 10,245,324 of record NC_142855.1, on the reverse strand, counting down.
AGCGATTAATGAATTTATAATCTGCCATTTGAAGTGTGTTCACCTTATCACTTTATTTGTTTTCAGTACTGGTACGACGGCAGCCCGCTGACAATAACCAACAGCCCCAGGGTGGCCTGTACTCACCTGCTGGTGGGGTTGTTATCCAGGCGTAACACTTCACCCTGCATAGTGACCAATACGCGGATATCTACCTTTGTCCCTTGGATAGAGGGTATTGTGTGGCCTGAAAGCGGTGTTGTTGTTTAGGACAGTGTTTTAAGCAATTTGTAAATTTATTTTTTTATAATTAATATTTTTTCTTTCTGCATATAATGGTATCAATAGAATTAGTTGAGAGGGACAGTTGCCCTAATCCCCCCCCCCCCCCGTGTATACATGGTGTCTGGAAACTTGAAGTAGGTACAAGCGTCAAACTGGCGCATCTAGGTCACATAGAAAACCCAAAAAATACTGTGGTTTTGTTCGATCAGAGCATTTCAATTCTTGTGTTACATTTTTCTACTAAAACCTGTTGACACATTTTAAAATACTACTTATTAAAAAATATATATATATAAATTCCAACTTCTGACTCGATTTACTCGAAAATAAATACTCACAAAATAAAAAATAAAACTTTTGTAATAGGTTCATCAGTTTCCCCTTTGTACTATGAGTTTCCGGACAACATGTATTACAAAAATCCCACACAGGCAAGGCCAGTGGGTAGGCATACTTGGGATTAGTTAAAGGTACTTAAACATGACTTATTATGGAATGTAGGTACATACTTATATTATTTCTATAAAAATGAGTGTTTTATGTTTTAATAATATCAAAATCAGTTGTAGTTTTTAAATTGTAAACACGTTTTACAGAAGAAAAACATATTGGTGTACTTAAATTTTTCTTACTTCTCTATCTGAGTAATAAAAAGTAAAATTAAAATGTTATCGACCTTATTCTGCTACTTAAAAAAAACCAGTTTACTGAAGTTAAATAACAAATCTGAGGTCAATCGGCCAACTGGTTATTGAGAAATCGTTGTTGCCGATTTGTATTTGTGCGTGTAAAATGGATGTACCATTGGGTGAGATTAAAATGAAGTATGATAGTTAGCAGCTAATCAGCCAACCCAGGGCCAAGAACAACTTGTTCCTCTCTCTTGGAAATTGGATTATAGTCAGTTTGGCATTCTGTCCTTCAGTTCTTGTTACTTGTTGCCTTCTCACTACTTGTCAGTACTCATACTTCCCTCTATTCTATTACTTTCTAGACAACAATACCGCATTAAGTAAGGTGGGGATGATGGGTAGATACTGCGTGCAAATGAATCATGAATATGTTTTAGTGTTTTGTGAACACCTCACTAGGAGAACAACATCAGCTGAGGTGTTCACATGTCTTAGTTATGTGAATTATTAGAATATTATTAAGCATTATGTATTTAAATGCCTGAGTTATTTATATTATGTATTGTAAATGTTTTTCACTCTTGTTTATTGTTAATAAATTTTTTTGTAAATTTTTACGTCTTTTGTTTTGATTCAGTTTTTTTTCCATCTTTAGTGTTGGTGTATTCTGTATTACCGATATTTTCGATAAAAGTCTTTACGGTCAATGATGGTTGAAGGTAGACAAATTAACGAAAGAATTAAAACTTAACTTAGAAAAGTTTAGCCAGAAAGAAAGAGAAAAATGCGCAAATACATAACAAATATTGATAAAATAAAAAGAAAAATAAAAGCACCTGAATTCGGCGGTCACCTCTGGTGTGGAGCCCTAACAAGACCCCTTGACTTTGTGCTGAAACTGACGATGCGTTTGATAGATTTTCCTTTCTTAACTAACGGAAGAACACAAGCGTCAGGTAGGAATGATCATGAGAAAACATCTGGAGATTGGCAAAGAAAGCAATAATGAGTAAGATTAAGAAAGGGATGCCTAGACGGTTAGGATTAACAAATCACTATAACAGAAGAATACCTTATTAAGGTTTGACGGTTAGTTTTTGGTTAAGTTTGGTTTTACGTGATATCTGCACCAAAGGCCCAGCTGCCCAGAGCCATATGTGCTGATTCCAACTTAGATATTCTCAATCAGATATTTTATATTGGTGACTTGTGCCAAGTTTGGGCAATTACAGGAAGAATTAGGTCTTGGAAAGGAGTGCATTATTATTTTTTTAATTGTTAGTAGGTTTGAGTAATTGAGTAGCAGAAGACAGACTAAAAGTATTAAATTTAAAGAAACATATTTTTAATAACTTGTGGAATAACTTTCCTAAGTCGGGATTCATTTGAATTCTCCAAACAAATCATAGTTACTGATTAGTACTGTGTAAGTGGAATAGAGCAAGTGGATGGGGTTCTTTGTTTTATATTTTAATCCAGCCTATCCTGGACACAGCATTAGTGCAATTTTGTATGAGTAGTATTGAAGCCAAATCTAGGATGAGAGGAAATTGCCTGGCAGCCATCTTGTATGACAAACTTTTGAACTGATTTGTGTGCAAAGTGGTGTATAATGAACTATTATAATTTTATTTTTGTATTTTAATATAGTTATAACAGCTTATGATTTTTTGGGGTATTTTATTATAAAAGGAATGATATACGTCATTAAAAAATTAAACTAGGTTTTTGCATTTTCCATACAACTTCCCCTCACCGCGACTTCAAATTGTTCTCAAATTGCTCCGTCCAGGGGTTTTTAGGTCCGTGTGAAGTTTGGTATTAGTTATTTAGCCAGGGCTTCTATAGGGAGCAACTTGATACATCTCTCATAGCGAGGACAAGGACCGACTGATATACGAGGAACATAAACTAAATATCTCTCATAGCGAGGACAAGGACCGACTGATATACGAGGAACATGAACTAAATATCTCTCATAGCGAGAATAAGGACCGACTGATATACGAGGAACATGAACTAAATATCTCTCATAGCGAGAATAAGGACCGCCTGATATACCTGGAACATGAACTAAATGAGATCATAGGAAGAATGCCACATAAAAAGTAATTTGATTAATTTGAAAATGGATCAAACTTGGCTTGACATCATTGACTAAAAGGTCACTATTCAGCTGCACATTCCCGACTATACTACTGTTGATACTGTTCTTCTAATTAATGGGAATAATTGGCCAGAAACAGAAGACACACAAAACAGGATCGAAAAATAGTTAGACTACCACTCACTTACACTTAGCTAGACTACAACTCACTTACACTTGGCTAGACTATAACTCACTAACACTTGGCAAGACTTCCACTCACTTACACTTAATGCTAATAAAACCTGTATAAAATGTGTCTATTGAAACTTTCAGACAGAAGAATAAGCACAGATTTAAAACTGTTACAAAGAATACTACATTTTAAAATTGACTGTCCCGAATCACTTTAATTTATCAATATTCATGTTCCCAAAAAATCGTGCCGACATTTCTTACCTTTTTATTTAAATAACACCAGGACACTAGCTTACCAAAATTCTCCGATTCCGAGACTTCACAATCTTTCTGATCTGGGTGATATATTTCATCTTAAAACTAATCAGTATAAATGTTGTATATTCTATCATTTCTTTTCTTCTAGACACAAATAGACCTATGTACCATTATTACGCTTCTACTATTTTGTTTTGTTGAATCTTTTAAATTCAATTATATGCGTGAGGATTCTTAGTTCCTGTTTACATTTTTAATTATGAATTTTCTTCTGTGTTTTTTCTCAAACCTTTTTGCCATTATTCTGATGTGTGTTTTATTGTTCATATGTATTTTGTTCAGTGTTTTTTTTAAACCTTTTTGTCATTATCTTTACATTTTTATTTATTGTATTAATTTTTAAGTATTTACTTTGATACAAATAGCTTGTAATTTTTTTAAAGAAAAGCTCAATAGGGCGTGTAATAAATAAAAACCAAATTCATTACTTTCAAAATAAAAATTACAAAAACTCTGAAGTAACTCTGGATTTCTAATTTCATAGCTCCCGTCACTTAAATGGGCATTGTAAAAATTGTCCCTCATTGGAAAACGTTCACCGTATAACGAATCTACGTTTTAAAATTGATAAAAATTAAACATGGGATGAGCAAATTAACTATTTAAATAAAGTTATTTTTTCAAGACCATCAGGAATGTCCTCAGTAAAAAAGACTTAAACAAGATCTACATGGCTCTTTGCCAATCACTGTTAGAATACGGTATTATCGGTTGGGGCAGGGCAAATGACAATATCCTAAAATCACTAATTAATTTATACTGAAAGTCCTGTAAGAACTAGTTCTAATGAAATCGTCAACAATCTTAACATCATGTCAATTAAACAGCTCTATTCTAAAACAATAGGTACTCCATTACGTTCATTAATTCAAAACACAACAAATAACGACTTACAAATTGTATATTACAAACTATACATCTCAAACATATCCAACAAGCAACTACAACATACAACATTCCTATACTACGGTACTAAACTTTACAACATATCCAACAAGCAACTACAACATACAACATTCCTATACTACGGTAGGTACTAAACTTTACAACATATCCAACAAGCAACTACAACATACAACATTCCTATACTACGGTACTAAACTTTACAACATATCCAACAAGCAACTACAACATACAACATTCCTATACTACGGTACTAAACTTTACAACATATCCAACAAGCAACTACAACATACAACATTCCTATACTACGGTACTAAACTTAACAATAAAATCCCACTCTCATTCAAAACTCACACCAATATTATATATTGTAACTCCATGATCAATTTGTTGCTAAAATTATTTTAGGGAATATTGTGGGGAAAAACATTTTTTTTTATAAAAAAAGATATTTTAATAAAAAAAGCAACAAAACCATATTTTAATATAACAAAATCTAATTTCCAAAAATTTGTAAACTTTCAATTTCAGCTTTATCAATATTATGTTTTATAGAGATATAATATTTTAACTCTAAGATAACGAAAATATACTGTCACCAAAAACAATAACTGCACTAAAACAGCACCAATATATTTTTAATTTTTCAGAAAAACCACCGCATAATGATTATACATATAATTGCTTCATTTTATCCTTACTACAAAATTGAAATAATATGTAAATGAAATCCTCAGCACGGGAGATCCCAGCGAGGATATCATTATGATGATTGACGCCATGTGACAACTAACCCCTAGTTTCTGTGAGTACAGATTATTACTGATAGGTACCTATTTCATTAGTTAAGATTAAGAAGTAGTCTCTTCCTAGATATTGTATGGAGATACGCAATAGGTTCTGTAATATACCTACCTAATCACTTGTAATAAAATGGAATCCCAACTGCTCCGATTGGGCCATGCAGTGGGTAGCTTTAAGTTGTTACCCCTTCATTGAAACCATGCACGTGTCCGATATTGCCACAACGACCCGAGGTGAGCAAATACCTCTATCGGCATAGGATAGTGAATATTATATCGAACCGAAGCAAGTTACATCAAATGTACACAATACTTGTTCTCCCCAGACATCCAACTGCTGACTTACTCTGGAATCAAATACCTCTACTAATATTGAAGCTTCTTGAAGCACTGCAGCGAATGCTTGCTGACTGCACAGTCAGACAATGTTAGAGTTGGTACTTATTAGTGTCAAGAGTGTTTAGAGAGTAGTTTTAATGGTAGAAGAAGTCGGGGAGGCCCGAGGAAGACTTAAAGCATGAGATACGTAGTACCAAACTATTCATAATCCCGAGCAATGCCGGGAACATGTCAGCTAGTACCAAACCATTCATAATCCCGGGCAATGCCGGGAACATGTCAGCTAGTACCAAACCATTCATAATCCCGAGCAATGCCGGGAACATGTCAGCTAGTACCAAACCATTCATAATCCCGAGCAATGCCGGGAACATGTCAGCTAGTACCAAACCATTCATAATCCCGGGCAATGCCGGGAACATGTCAGCTAGTACCAAACCATTCATAATCCCGGGCAATGCCGGGAACATGTCAGCTAGTACCAAACCATTCATAATCCCGGGCAATGCCGGGAACATGTCAGCTAGTACCAAACCATTCATAATCCCGGGCAATGCCGGGAACATGTCAGCTAGTACCAAACCATTCATAATCCCGACCAATGCCGGGAACATGTCAGCTAGTACCAAACCATTCATAATCCCGGGCAATGCCGGGAACATGTCAGCTAGTACCAAACCATTCATAATCCCGACCAATGCCGGGAACATGTCAGCTAGTACCAAACCATTCATAATCCCGAGCAATGCCGGGAACATGTCAGCTAGTACCAAACCATTCATAATCCCGGGCAATGCCGGGAACATGTCAGCTAGTACCAAACCATTCATAATCCCGGGCAATGCCGGGAACATGTCAGCTAGTACCAAACCATTCATAATCCCGGGCAATGCCGGGAACATGTCAGCTAGTACCAAACCATTCATAATCCCGGGCAATGCCGGGAACATGTCAGCTAGTACCAAACCATTCATAATCCCGACCAATGCCGGGAACATGTCAGCTAGTACCAAACCATTCATAATCCCGGGCAATGCCGGGAACATGTCAGCTAGTACCAAACCATTCATAATCCCGGGCAATGCCGGGAACATGTCAGCTAGTACCAAACCATTCATAATCCCGAGCAATGCCGGGAACATGTCAGCTAGTACCAAACCATTCATAATCCCGGGCAATGCCGGGAACATGTCAGCTAGTACCAAACCATTCATAATCCCGAGCAATGCCGGGAACATGTCAGCTAGTACCAAACCATTCATAATCCCGAGCAATGCCGGGAACATGTCAGCTAGTACCAAACCATTCATAATCCCGGGCAATGCCGGGAACATGTCAGCTAGTACCAAACCATTCATAATCCCGGGCAATGCCGGGAACATGTCAGCTAGTACCAAACCATTCATAATCCCGGGCAATGCCGGGAACATGTCAGCTAGTACCAAACCATTCATAATCCCGGGCAATGCCGGGAACATGTCAGCTAGTACCAAACCATTCATAATCCCGACCAATGCCGGGAACATGTCAGCTAGTACCAAACCATTCATAATCCCGGGCAATGCCGGGAACATGTCAGCTAGTACCAAACCATTCATAATCCCGACCAATGCCGGGAACATGTCAGCTAGTACCAAACCATTCATAATCCCGGGCAATGCCGGGAACATGTCAGCTAGTACCAAACCATTCATAATCCCGAGCAATGCCGGGAACATGTCAGCTAGTACCAAACCATTCATAATCCCGGGCAATGCCGGGAACATGTCAGCTAGTACCAAACCATTCATAATCCCGGGCAATGCCGGGAACATGTCAGCTAGTACCAAACCATTCATAATCCCGGGCAATGCCGGGAACATGTCAGCTAGTACCAAACCATTCATAATCCCGGGCAATGCCGGGAACATGTCAGCTAGTACCAAACCATTCATAATCCCGGGCAATGCCGGGAACATGTCAGCTAGTACCAAACCATTCATAATCCCGACCAATGCCGGGAACATGTCAGCTAGTACCAAACCATTCATAATCCCGGGCAATGCCGGGAACATGTCAGCTAGTACCAAACCATTCATAATCCCGACCAATGCCGGGAACATGTCAGCTAGTACCAAACCATTCATAATCCCGGGCAATGCCGGGAACATGTCAGCTAGTACCAAACCATTCATAATCCCGAGCAATGCCGGGAACATGTCAGCTAGTACCAAACCATTCATAATCCCGAGCAATGCCGGGAACATGTCAGCTAGTACCAAACCATTCATAATCCCGAGCAATGCCGGGAACATGTCAGCTAGTACCAAACCATTCATAATCCCGAGCAATGCCGGGAACATGTCAGCTAGTACCAAACCATTCATAATCCCGAGCAATGCCGGGAACATGTCAGCTAGTACCAAACCATTCATAATCCCGGGCAATGCCGGGAACATGTCAGCTAGTACCAAACCATTCATAATCCCGGGCAATGCCGGGAACATGTCAGCTAGTACCAAACCATTCATAATCCCGGGCAATGCCGGGAACCTGTCAGCTAGTACCAAACCATTCATAATCCCGGGCAATGCCGGGAACCTGTCAGCTAGTACCAAACCATTCATAATCCCGAGCAATGCCGGGAACATGTCAGCTAGTACAAAACCATTCATAATCCCGGGCAATGCCGGGAACATGTCAGCTAGTACCAAACCATTCATAATCCCGAGCAATGCCGGGAACATGTCAGCTAGTACCAAACCATTCATAATCCCGAGCAATGCCGGGAACATGTCAGCTAGTACCAAACCATTCATAATCCCGAGCGATGCCGGGAACATGTCAGCTAGTACCAAACCATTCATAATCCCGAGCGATGCCGGGAACATGTCAGCTAGTACCAAACCATTCATAATCCCGAGGGATGCCGGGAACATGTCAGCTAGTACCAAACCATTCATAATCCCGAGCAATGCCGGGAACATGTCAGCTAGTACCAAACCCTTCATAATCCCGAGCAATGCCGGAAACATGTCAGCTAGCACCAAACCATTCATAATCCCGAGCAATGCCGGGAACATGTCAGCTAGTACCAAACCCTTCATAATCCCGAGCAATGCCGGGAACATGTCAGCTAGTACCAAACCATTCATAATCCCGGGCAATGCCGGGAACATGTCAGCTAGTACCAAACCATTCATTATCCCGAGCAATGCCGGGAACATGTCAGCTAGTACCAAACCATTCATAATCCCGAGCAATGCCGGGAACATGTCAGCTAGTACCAAACCATTCATAATCCCGAGCAATGCCGGGAACATGTCAGCTAGTACCAAACCATTCATAATCCCGAGCAATGCCGGGAACATGTCAGCTAGTACCAAACCATTCATAATCCCGAGCAATGCCGGGAACATGTCAGCTAGTACCAAACCATTCATAATCCCGAGCAATGCCGGGAACATGTCAGCTAGTACCAAACCATTCATAATCCCGAGCAATGCCGGGAACATGTCAGCTAGTACCAAACCATTCATAATCCCGGGCAATGCCGGGAACATGTCAGCTAGTACCAAACCATTCATTATCCCGAGCAATGCCGGGAACATGTCAGCTAGTACCAAACCATTCATAATCCCGGGCAATGCCGGGAACATGTCAGCTAGTACCAAACCATTCATTATCCCGAGCAATGCCGGGAACATGTCAGCTAGTACCAAACCATTCATAATCCCGAGCAATGCCGGGAACATGTCAGCTAGTACCAAACCATTCATAATCCCGAGCAATGCCGGGAACATGTCAGCTAGTACCAAACCATTCATAATCCCGAGCAATGCCGGGAACATGTCAGCTAGTACCAAACCATTCATAATCCCGAGCAATGCCGGGAACATGTCAGCTAGTACCAAACCATTCATAATCCCGAGCAATGCCGGGAACATGTCAGCTAGTACCAAACCATTCATAATCCAGAGCAATGCCGGGAACATGTCAGCTAGTACCAAACCATTCATAATCCCGAGCAATGCCGGGAACATGTCAGCTAGTACCAAACCATTCATAATCCCGAGCAATGCCGGGAACATGTCAGCTAGTACCAAACCATTCATAATCCCGAGGAATGCCGGGAACATGACAGCTAGTGAACTTTGAAAGCTACTTTTCCAATTTCTATGTGCACTCTTTAAATGGTAAACATATTTGCTATGATAAGTATTTTCAACAAATAAATTTTCACAAGAATTTCATCGGGTGATTGAATTTTCTTTAATCAGGGAACGTTTTCGATTTTAAATTTTTCATCAATGGATTCATCTACAGAAGTAAAAAACGAAATAGAATCAATTGACCGTCCGACGCTGCTCATCAAAATCCACCCCAATGATGTCTCAATGGCTACAGTTTCATTTGGTTTTCCAGTCAATTTACCTGAGCACAATCAGGATATCAATTGACGCCGGTAAGTAAAAAGTGGGATCTCCTATGTTGAGTCTTACAATATGTGGCCATTCGTGTTCGAGGATACGAGACGTCGGCATATTTGTACATATGTTGTTCAAAATGAGGAAAGCTGTCAGACTGCCGATTCCTTCGAGGCGACAGGACGAAATTGTGTTTTTACTAATCCGTTGGATCTAATAGTAGGAACGTTTCCAATACCTATTACAGATAAAGGATGCTTTCTCAAACGAGATAAACTAAAACGCAAAATAATTCCTACGAAATAAAGTTTTACGTAAAACAACATGCAACAGTATAAAACTCCATTCGTGAACTGGTAAATGCAATGGAAACAAAGCTGCAATTTTTTTTTTCAATATTGAAATGAATTGTCTTAAATTATCTTGACTTCCGACAGGTTGACATGATAATATTAATTCTACGAGAATGTCTTCAATAAGACGTGTATTTTAAAATTTCCCTTTAAAAGGTTGTAAGCGACAAAATAAGATGTTTAACGCAAATTAAAGCTTCTCAAGAGAAACTAGCAATTAAAAATGATTTTTTTACAGGATTTAATGCTATATTTGAATGTATTAACGAGTCAAATGTATTTATATAATTTATCCAGAAAATAATATCAATTTTAACTTTGGCAATGAAATATTAGTCGAATTATTATTTACTGTTTGGTCAAACAGATTTTCAATAAACAATTCATGATAATAAGATTGCACGTCATAATACATATCTTGAAATTCTGAATATTTTGTTTGAAGGTCTGTTATATCTTGTTTCTCTTTCTTCGAAGTTTCAATTTAAATATGCGATTCGATAAATTTTTCTATAATTTTAAATCAGAAAAACGAGTTTTAAAGGCTTTTTGATTTTTTGACATTGACGGCTACCGTGTGTCAATTATCAATATCTGACTTTGCCAATTTCTATTTTATCACGTTCGACGCCATTATATGTATTTATTTGTAGTATATTATACCGTGGCTATTAAATAAATAAAAAAATGTAGGACTAAAATATTCGATCAACAATTAACAAACGATTTGTCACTTTAATTTGAAAACAAACAAAACAATCAAAATGGCTACCGGTGAACAGCTGATCGATTACCGACACAAAACAGATTCCTACTTTACAGATTTGAATTGTGAGTACTTTATTTCATATGAAGGTACCAACTCTCCGACACTAACTGTGATAAATTGTAACAGTACCTACCCAAGTACCTACGAATTGACTGGTAGAACAGACAAATACTGCATGGTTAGTTAGAATCCTATTTAACCGACACTCAATTTGAATAGTACATATTAAAACTTATTGAAACAATTTTACCACAGGAATAGAATAGACAACAGCGTTGCCATTTTAAAAATACGATTGTTATCTTACTAATAGAACCGACTGTTTACCCAGCGAAATGGACCAAAAAATGTTGCGTAACGATCGATTGGTACTCGATAAATGGACTGTATTTTTGAACGAGGAAATAAGATTAAACAATCGTGTTTACAACAAGGAAAATAGAAGTGGGAAAGGATGCCATGATGCACTCGAAAATCATTCGTGGAGATCTTGACTCATTTCACATCAATTTTATTTTGTCCATTGTGTCAATAACTTGTATAATAACTGTTAAAAGTATCTAGTGCTTTTTCGTAATAATGTTATATTAGTTCCTTAAAAAGAAATTGAGCAAAACCATGAAAAGATTTTTTTTTTAATTTCCTCTTAGAAATTTATTTCTCACCTCCATCTCCAACTTCTCAAGTTTCACCAAATCATTTCAAAAATTATCCCTGGAATTGACTTTACTAATTTGCGGTTAAGAATAAAGAAATCGAGGTACCTGGTGAAGAACCGAAATATGTTTGTGAATTGTTATCGTTAACTATAATAAATAACTAACTAGATGTATTGTATTGTATTGTAGTAAATTACGGATATCTTGTTATGATATCAAAACACGTGTTTATAATATTATTATCATCAAAGCAAATCGATCTGATATACTTAGGGCCAGTTGTTTCGGAAAAAGGCATCAAATCGTCAATCGACAAAATTTTAAATAAATTAAGTTGTTTTATCGTCTTTGGTAGAATGACATAATGTACAGGTTTATTGCCCTCTTCCAAAGCGGTACATGTCTTTGGTAGAGTGACATAATGTAGAGGTTTATTGCCTTCTTCCAAAGCGGTACATGTCTTTGGTAGAATGACATAATGTACAGGTTTATTGCCCTCTTCCAAAGCGGTACATGTCTTTGGTAGAATGACATAATGTACAGGTTTATTGCCCTCTTCCAAAGCGGTACACGTCTTTGGTAGAATGACATAATGTACAGGTTTATTGCCCTCTTCCAAAGCGGTACATGTCTTTGGTAGAATGACATAATGTACAGGTTTATTGCCCTCTTCCAAAGCGGTACACGTCTTTGGTAGAATGACATAATGTACAGGTTTATTGCCCTCTTCCAAAGCGGTACATGTCTTTGGTAGAATGATATAATGTACAGGTTTATTGCCTTCTTCCAAAGCGGTACATGTCTTTGGTAGAATGACATAATGTACAGGTTTATTGCCCTCTTCCAAAGCGGTACATGTCTTTGGTAGAATGACATAATGTACAGGTTTATTGCCCTCTTCCAAAGCGGTACATGTCTTTGGGATCAAAAACAATACATATTATATTAATGAACAATAAAATAACAACAATAAGAACCATGTACCAAAAGTAATAATGATTAGTTATAATATTTCCAGAGTTGAAGATACTCTCAGTATCGCCCTGGTGTAAGTCCACCATTCAGAATATAAACGTTGCATGAAGTGGCTTTGGCCGTGTTTGGTGACCAGATCCTCCCCTCTACCTTCAGCCTCACAACATACCCAATCAGGGTTGCCATAGTCTCACTGGCTCCAGACGGCCGGGAGCAGTTGGGACTCTTGTGCGTATCAGATATCTCAATGTTATATCTAATATATTTTTTTAGTAAAAATTTTGACGAGGGTAAAGTTGTGAAATCCGCAGCGTTATTTAAAAAAAATAACCTTGGTTTCAAATTTATTACCTACTACAAGAAACAACTATTCGTTTCGGGGGAGATAATAAAGATGCAAAAAAGTTTTTTTTTTTCAATCTTGTTTCGAGTTAATTTTGAAGGTTAGAAATATGCTTAAATTCTTAGAATAACCCCAACAATGAACCTAATAACCCATTTGTGCACTATTTCTATCTCCCCTATCTTCTATCTAATTGTTGTTTCCAGTAGTAATTTAGTCGAAATCAAACAATGTTAAATATAAATAAATGCGTATTATGAATTCGGCAACTTTACCAAATGATTCGATATCCTTCAGTATCTTCTAATATTGTAATGCTATCTCTCTCTAAATAGTATTAGAGTCACCTAATCCAATTCTTCTTAGAATCCATTTTCTAACCGAAATATGACGTTTTTGTGCTTTTTCAGTGAAATATTCTCAAGTTCGTTTTGCAAAATGTCAGACATTATAATTTCAGCTGACGCCATCTTGATTATCAATATCAGTTCGAGTTAAATTGAAATGTCTGAACGAAATCTTGTTCAATTTTTGTCGTTCAATAAAAGTTGCTCAACTAAAATCGAACCTTCTGAACCGCCATCACGTTTGAATAATAATAGGGTACAATCATAAATTTATTTATTTTTACCAAAAAATTAGAGAAAAAAATTAGACACTGGAATATACGAACAAAAAAAAGTTGACTGCAGGAATAGTCTTTCAACAACGTTTTGAATTTTCACATTTCAAATAACGAGCGAAACACTTTGTTTCGCGCGGTTTTGGCTTGTGACGTGTATTTACTTCTTCCAGCCGCCTACACTATTGCCCGTTCAGACAGGGCAATAGTGTAGGCGGTTTTAGTTGAACGACTTTTATTGAACGACAAAAATTAAACAAGATATCGTTCAGAGGTTTCAGTTTAACTCGAACCAATATTATTAATCGAGATGGCGTCAAGAGAAGTTATCGCTGCTTGCGTCTCTATAATTTCGGACATTTTACGGAACGAACTTGAGAATATGAAAAAGCGTAAAAAACGTCGTATGTGGCAAGAAAATGGATTATAGGAGAAACGAATTGGATGCTTCTAACATTCCTAACACTATATTGAGAGAAGATACCGAAGGCTATCGCAATCGTTTGCCAATTTTTGAAGAACAATTTGATGTACTGTTGTCTAAAATTCAAGAAATAATCCAAAAACAGATTTGCGCGCGGCAGTTCTGGCATAAAGTAAGTTACAAATTACGCTGAGATACCTGGCAACGGGGGATTCTTGTTTAAGCAGGTACCTGATAACATGTTGGTGGAATTACATTAAGATTTACAACGTAGAGAAATGAATTTATGTTAGGTTAGGTGTTTACACCTAGTGAACTTATAATAGAGAATCTACATTACAATTTCCAAATTAGATATAATTTATGTATTTAATAATATGCATGTTTTTTAAGCGTCGTACCTACAATGTGTAATAATATAATTAATGTGCAAACATGATTATTTTCACTGATAAGATATATTATCATTAAATATTATATATACGACAGTACAAATATTGTACCACTCCTGCTAAAATACAAAAAAACAATAACTCTCAATATAAATAAATAGTACCAGATTTAGTGCTACTTTTGTACGTCGTACATATTGTGTTGTTGTATTGTTTATTTATAACAAATCATCACGTACCACACAGGTTTCACACAGCGAGGCTTAGTGTTAGCGTTCAATGGTTCCCGTGACGGCGGGATTCATTCCTATCCCCACTTCCTTCGACATCACATTTATTGATTATAATATAATATATATATATATTATCAATTATGGTTTCCGCGAAAAACAACAACGTGAAATACGATCTCCAGTTTTACAACGTTTTTTTTTAACTATAATACATCTATTTTTATTAATAGGATGAATTAAATACATAATGTCCTTTAATATTGAAACTTCCTCCACTGGCACTGGAGTCAACCGAGCTAACAACAGAACCAAATCCCGATTGGGTATGACCGACATTTATTTCGCATATTAACTGCTGAAAGCCAAGAAAAAGGGCGTTAATTAATAAATAAATAAGTAATATTTGCGTATGTACGCGCGATTGCCACCAAAGTTGATAAATGCATTGTCATCGACAACGAGTATATCTGCCGAGATTCAACTCGATCGGTTGCCGGGAAGTGGGTTAAAAACCACTTGCAAGGGGTTTCATTCATTCGTAGACGTATTTAAAATAGATTGATAGTGGGGAGGGGAAGATGAAGGTGGGGAAGTACCTGGCTATTCAGATCTGGTCAACAAACACGGCTAAAGACATTTTAAGCAACGTTTCATTTCTGAATGGTGGTCTTGCACCAGGGCGATACTGAGAGTATCTTCCACTCTGAAACCTGCCGCAAATATACATTGCATCTGCATGAGATTTCGGAAAACCACCCCACCCCATTTATAACGGAGAATTCACTAGTATAATATGGAAGAATGCACATACGCCTCAGGGATCTCATTTCTCCTTACACTTCTTTCTTGGTTTAGCACTCTACACACCGAAAGCACGTACCACACATACGCCTCAGGGATCTAATTTCTACAACAGCCTGCAAAGTAACATGTGTCGAGCACTGTTTGAATTGATTGTCTAATGTTTTTAAATTTAGAATGGTAATTACTAAAATATAATTATCTTAGAAGAGGTAAAGTATTAATAATTTCAAAAGAGAAGTTACATTTTGACACACGTCATATTGCAAACGTTCCCTTATCGCTTTACTTAGTGTAGATTCATTAGATTGTAGATAATCTAGCTATTATTTATGTAAGGAAGTGGATTCGTTTTTTATACATATCAACAGTTTTATTTCGAGATTGATGAAATTATGTACACTTGACTTTCAAAACAAGAGTTAGATCACTGTCTACATGTAGTACACTGGGTAATATAGCTAGTATATAGCTACTTCAATTACACCAGAATAAGCTCCATTAAATAAAGATTTTTATTACTTTTCACGACCAATATTTTACACTGACAAGGAAGAAATCACAGACATAGGAATTAATAGACGAGAAGATAATGGCGAGGGGTAAAATCAACTGTTGAAGAACGAAGGGGGTGAAGCTGACTGTGATTCGTCAATAAATCAATCTGATAGTAAATAGGCATCTCGCATTATAATATCACCATTTACTTCTTAAAAGTAAAATCTGCTTTTGAATGAATAGACATTTTTACATGGGAGCGCAAATTACTCGCCACGTTATGAACTAATTTGCGAAGTCCAAATTCGGCAAACAAATTCGGTTCTATTTTCAGAGTTGAATATTTCGTTAAAGTATTTAGTTAAGACACTTTTATAAATGTTCATAATTTACTTCCCAGCAACCAACCAGCTTTGTGTTTCGCGTCCAGACATGTTTCTACAACTGATCCATATTGTATGATGTGAATATGCTTTAAATAAAGTAAAATAATGCTTATATATGGAATGTAATACGACAATTGGGTTTATTCTCTTTTTCACATCTATTTTTAAAAGTTTTCATAGCACAAGTCAACATTTTGCCGTGTTATTTCGTAAAATGAACCGATGATGCCTCGACCATAGTTCGCACAAGAATGATGACGTCACGTTTTCAAATTTCACTTGAGGCCATACGCGAGCACAGCCGGCTCCAATGGAACCGGTATGGGGAGTGGGGATAATACGCTTTTAATCACTTAGGGCAGGTCTACTAATATTCATATGTCTATGGAGGAAATCCATAATTTCTTTTATTTTGTGTGTACACATGTTTAAACTGAAAATAAATAAAAAAGAACACATACTAAATACGGCCTTGTAATATTTTGGAATCTGCGCATTTGTAATTCGACAATATGTGCTTTTCCATTTTTCTATTTCAAATACTGACAATTCGTGGTGGAATTCCATTATATTCATATATGATATATTCAAACAATTTTAAACTTGTTTCCACTTAATTTTTTTTACCGGCTTAAACTTATTATAGCCATCTTTAGACTGGTACAATTATTCCTTTAGGTTTCAAAGGAATGGCATACATTGGTTTTGTAACAATTAAATAGATTTTCCGAACTACCTTGCTAGGTGGTGTTTCACAGCTGATTTTCCAATTATTTGGTTACCGGCAGCATTAAAGCATGGTGTTTTATACATTTATTTAGGGAATGCCTTACTATAGTGGGAATGCCTTACTATAGTGGGAATGCCTTACTATAGTGGGAATGCCTTTTGACGGCCGGCATAGTCCAGTGGTAACGCATTGGACTGCCATTCCGAAGGTCGCGGGTTCGAACCCGGCGTGCGCAAATAAATTTTATTTGATTAATTTGTGTTATTTCAAAATTAATTAATTCAAATAATATATAGTATATTTGCGAACTATAGTGGGAATGCCTTACTATAGTGGAAATGCCTTACTATAGTGGGAATGCCTTACTAAAGTGGGAAGGCCTTACTATAGTGGGAATGCCTTACTATAGTGGGAATGCCTTACTAAAGTGGGAAGGCCTTACTATAGTGGGAATGCCTTACTATAGTGGGAATGCCTTACTATAGTGGGAATGCCTTACTATAGTGGGAATGCCTTTTGACGGCCGGCATAGTCCAGTGGTAACGCATTGTACTGCCATTCCGAATGCCTTACTATAGTTGGAATGCCGTTCTATAGTGGGAATGCCTTACTATAGTGAGAATGCTTTTATATAGTGGGAATGCCTTACTATAGTTGGAATGCCTTACTATAGTGGGAATGCCTTACTATAGTGGGAATGGCTTACCATAGTGGGAATGTGATGTCTGTATGAATGTGTGTAAGTGTGAGCGAGATAGCATGCTTGCGAGGTGCTATATAAGGCGATGCATACAAGGATTGTCCTCTTTTGTTACAAGCAGCCTCCTAATAAATACCAGTACATAGATCAAGTATCATTATTGTGTACGACCTTTACCCGCTTCAATACTCCATACATAACATTTGGCGCAGCTACGGAAAGAAGTGAAGAACCACATTTGGAGTAACGCATTACTTTTACGCACAGCCACGGAGCAGTGAAGGCGTAACTTAACTTAATGTTACAAATTGTTGCATGGAAGGAAGCGCCACGTCTTTAATCCGAAGACATTGGCGTAGACACGCGAGCACATGCGCGCCTCAGGAAGAGGAAAGAAGAGGAAGTAGGTGACGAGAAGAGAAGCGGACAAAGGGCTGGATTCTGTAGCTGCAGAGAGACGGACTCGATCAGGATCAGCAGTCGAAAGGGGCGGCTGGAGACGAAGCGCTGAGATAAGCTCTGGGGGCATTCTGTCATAAGACAGGAAGCTGGTCTCTGTTCAAAGAGAGACTGGACCAGGCACTCATTTTATATGATATTGTCACCTGAACGTAAAAGAGCGTTCTTATTAAGTAACCTCACTGAAGAAACCTTTTCTTCACTAATGATCTATGTTTTCCAAACAAAGTGTCGGAATCCTCATTTGAGGATTTGTGTAAATTATTAAATTCCCATTGTAGACCTGTCCATAATGTATTTGAATACAGAGAAATATTTTATAAATGCAAACAATCGGCGGTTGAATCCATCAATTCGCCACTCGGTTGAAAAATATTAGTTTGTCGTGTAACTTTGAAGAGAAATTGGAATCATGTTTGAAGGATATATTTATCATTGGTGTTTTTAACGAGAAAATAAAAGACAAACTGTTTTTGGAAGGTTTAAGCAAGTCATTTGGGGAATGCGTAAATTTAGCATCCACTTAGGAACACGTTTTTTTATTTAAATATTGAAGACAATATTAGTGATTTCTAAACGAAAATCTGAAACAGAAAAATCAGAAAAGGAAACGGTCACATCTGGGTCTCGAAAAGTCACTGTCCCGGAAAGACAAGGGTCCTGGGTTCGAGTCCCAGATGTGACCGTTTCCTTTTCTGATTTTTCTGTTTCAGATTTTCGTTTAGAAATCACTAATATTGTCTTCAATATTTAAATATTACAATTTGAGGTTTTACTCAATTAAGTTATTCCAAAAAATAAACGTTTTTTTATATTTAATTTTGCTAAACCTAGGCAGGGTAGCCGTATGAATCACAGTAAAGAGTGTAGTAAGTCACCCCATAAGATAAATAATTATAAATCATGTTTTATTTGTGGAAAAAATAATCATCTACAGAAGGATTGTTGGCGTAAAAACGAACAATGTAAAATATGTAATAAGGTAGGTCATATCAGCTCGACTTGTAGAAATAAGTATTATCACAAAAGAGATCGTTCTCCTAATAAGGAGCGTAGTAGTTCTTTTCGCGCAGTTTATGAGTTCAATGATAACGATTGTACATTATATTATATATTTAAATTTACGTGTAGACGATATCGTGCTGTAAGTATTAGTAGATACGGGTGCCAGTGTGAATGCAATCCCATTCGAAGTGTTTTATTATTACTTAAAGCAAAAGGCTCGTATGCGATAAAAAAATATTCGGGTATGATAATAGACTTTTAAATGTTTTGGGAAAAATTATGTGTAACGTAGAATTCAAAAATAAATGTGTGACAACTGAATTTATTATAATTGAAAACGGTAGCTCTACGTGGGTAGAAATTTGATATTACGTGATAAAGTGTTTTGATATTACGTTAAACGGAATTAATCTAGTGAACAATCGTGTTGTTAAATATCCTAGGGTATTTTCGGATAAACCGGAATGGTTGAAAAACTACAAGGCTAATATTGAGGTTAAGTCGGACAAACCGAAGTTCGTCAATCCTAGACCAATTCCTTATTGTTTGCGGGACAAAGTAGAAGTTGAATTGATGATATTATCGAGAAATTAGCGAAATGGCGAGTCCGATTGTTATTGTGAAGAAAAAGGACGGTGCGATTATAATTTGTACGGATTTCAAAAATACTTTGAATCCAATGCTCGTACCTTTAAAATACCCTTTACCTAGAGTAGAAGATTTCATCTCATCTTTAAATGGAGCGAAACATTTTGCTAAGATAGATTTAAAAAACGCATTTAGTCAGATTGAATTGAACGAAAGTTCAAAAAAATTATGTGTCATTTCAACTCACATTAGTTTGTTTGCGTTTTACCGTTTGGGCTAACCACCAGTCCAGCTATTTTTATGCAAGTAATAACATCTATTGTCGGTAGCTTGAAAAATTTGCGGGTATTTTTAGATTATAAACTTTTATTCGGAAATTCGGAAGCGGAATTAAATTTAGCATGTGAGGCGGAAGTTTATATGATTATGAAAAAATTATATGATTATGGTTTGACCGTAAACGATCAAAAATGCTATTTTCACGTATCGGAAATCGAATACCTTGGCTTTAAAATTTCTCAGGAAGGAATTATGCCGCTGGAAAGTAAAATTGAAGCAATTAAGAATATGGCGATTCCGAAAAATGTGACGGAACTTAGGAGTTTGTTGGGAGTCGTATCCTATTATAGAATGTTTTTACGGAATATTAATTTACTCAAAAAGGGAACCGTATTTTTGTGGTCGGAAGAATGTAATAGTGCTTTTGATATGGTAAAGAAACAACTGATGTCATAAAGAATTCTAGTTCATTTTAATCCTAGTAAACCGATTAAACTCATTACGGACGCAAGCAACATTGGTATTTCAGCCATTCTATACCATGTTTATGACAACGGGATAGAACGCCCGATTGCATTTGCAAGCAGAAATTTATCGGATATAGAGCGGAAATATTCAACTCTGGATAAAGAGGCGTGTAATCGCAAGGCGAATCAAGAATGGACTGTAAAATTAATTGTGAACTTGAAGTTGACACAACGATGGTTAGAGATGGTGAACAGGGAATAAGGAAGGAATCCGACTTACCCCTTTTATGTTCGTCAACGATGTTCATGTTGGTTCACTCACAGGAGATGATCACAAAGAGATGTTCATCACACTGGCTTCATCAATAAACTGATTTGACAGTTAAGTTTATTGTTGTAAATGTCACACAAACGTGGGTATTGTCGGATAATGACAGGTACTTGTAGGTAATAGGATGGGAAAATATCAAGGACAATTTTAAAGGAAGATTGTTGCGTCAACATTTCCGCCCACCTAATTTTGGAACAAAATTAACAAACAAAAAATAGCCCCGGTACTACATATGAGATCAATCAAAATATAATAAAAATTAGAAGACGCAAGCACACCGGCTGTCTTTTGGGTACAAATAGTCACGGACTATGTTATCAATCAAAAAAAATAAAGAATACTATTATGAGACGCAAGCATATTGGCTATCCTCTGTGTATTTAACAAAAAAAAAATTATAAAAATGAAAAAAAAATAAACATATTAATAGAGCTACCTAGTACTTATGGCTCTATGATAAAAATGTAGCTGAGTATTGAAGTAAAATGAGTTATTCTATGGGCAAGGGACATAATTTAACCACTGGTCGGACAAGGTTGCCCTTATTTGTTTTGAGTGTGGCTACTCGAACAATGTCATCCTTCCCCGGATGAACTGCGATAATTCGCCCTAAAGTCCATCGCATGGGAGGAAGTCGTTCGTCCTTGACTAGCACTAATTGGCCAATCTTTAAATTGGGTCGGTCGTTCAACCATTTTGCACGTTGTTGTAGAGTATTAAGGTACTCTACATTCCAACGTCGCCAAAAGTGCTGAGACATCTTTTGTATGTGTTGCCAACGACTTAATCGGTTTGACTCAGTATCGGACAGGTCATATTCGGGAAGTCCCAAAAGGAATCCTCCTATCAGAAAATGGCCGGGTGTAAGGGCATCGACATTTTCTGGATCGACCGATAAGGGGCAGAGAGGGCGTGAATTTAGAATAGCTTCGATGGAAGTAAGAAGCGTGGTAAACTCCTCAAATGTTAGGGAAGTATCACCGACAACTCTTACTAAATGATGTTTTACCGATTTGATTCCGGATTCCCACAGCCCACCAAAGTGCGGACTGGCGGGAGGATTAAATGTCCACAGAATGCCCTTTTGGGCAAGGTAGTCTGAAATTACTTCACGTTGAGGTGAAGAATGAAAATATTTGAATACCCCAGTTAGGTATCGTTTTGCTCCTACAAAATTTGTGCCGCAGTCACTGTAGACCTCGGAACACAAACCCCGTCGATTAGTAAGTCGGGTTAAGGATGCGATGAAAGCATCAGTGGAGAGATCTGACACGACCTCAAGGTGCAATGCCTTGGTAGCCATGCAGATAAATAGGCATAAATAAGCCTTGGTGGTTTTGGCTCCATGACTAGGTTGGACACGAAAGGATGGCAGATCCGCCATCATAGGTGGATGTGCGGTGGCCCTAAACTTGTAGCAAGTGACACATTTTGATAACTGGGATCGAATGACGGTACGACCGGACATAATCCAATATTTGCGTTGAATAAGAAATTGGAGAGTACGCGGTCCGACATGAAGATATGCGCGGTGATAGTAATCAATTAACAACCTGGTCAAATGACTAGATTTAGGTAGTAAAATGGGATGTTTGATTTCGGATGGAAGTGCAGAATTTGTTAGCCTACCGCCCACCCTGAGAATACCATGGTAGTCAATAAAAGGTTTCAATTTTTGAAGACCAGAAGAACACATTTGATTAGAACTTAATAGAATAAGATCGTTGTGAAAAAAGACTTCCTGTTCGAGTTTAATCATCTTCATGAGTGCATTGTCAAGTTCTTCAATAGTAAGTACCGCATGATTCAGGCTCTGTTTCGCCGTTTGGGAAACGTCAGATAGACAATTTGTTTTAAACCTAAGGATCCAAGCAATGACTTTCTTTAATTTTGATAATGAGGAATACATCGCTATAATAGAAGATGATTTTAATTCTACACTAAAAACTGTAGGTTTCGGGGGTTGAATTTCCGGTAATTCACTTACTGGAATAGATGGTGGCCTCGCCGTAGGCCAATCCTCGAATGGATTACGGAGCCATGACGGACCTGAAAGCCAAGATTGATGTTCTATAAAATGAACGGGAAGGGTACCTCGGGACCCATAGTCAGCACTGTTATCCTCTGAATTAACGTGGTTCCAAATTGCTCTTGGTGTATTGTCAAGGATCTGAACAACACGGTTCGCGACGAAAGTTTTTAATAAATGTGGTGGCGTCTTGAGCCAGGATAAGACAATCGTCGAGTCAGTAAAGAGAATAACATTTTTAATTTGCGTGGCAAAATGTACAGTTCAATATATATTTGATAAGTTTTGATAGCAGCACAGCTGCACATAACTCTAGTCTAGGGATTGTTAATGACTTTAAAGGTGCGACCTTGGATTTGGCCATCAACAAGTGGCTGGAGTTATCGTTTTTAACAACTAAATATGTCACAGCGGCATAACCTAGTTGGGATGCATCGCAAAATCCTACGAGAATACAATGACTATCTAGGTTCGTATGGTAATGACGTGGGATTCGTAAATGTTGTAGCAATGGAAGTTGTTCCACAATGCTTCTCCACGTAGAAAGGATGTGGAGTGGAACTTCGGAATCCCAGCCCACATTCAACTTCCACAATTCCTGCATAATCCTTTTTGCCGTGAAGATTACAGGAGACAACCACCCTAGCGGATCGTATATCCGAGCAAGGGTTGACAATATATTCCGTTTCGAATATACTGCCGAATTTGGTATTGAAATGTGATAAGAGAAATAATCAACTTCGGGATTCCAATACACGCCTAATATTTTAACATTCGATTGAGTTTTGTTGAAATTCATTAATGGTTGTTGAGTTTCAGAATCATGCTCGAGTAATTCTGAACAATTGCTTGCCCATTTGCTGAGCTCTAGTTTGGCTGATTTTAAAATGGCTACAATTTCATCCTTGAGGTGGCGAGCCGATTCAATGGAGTCCGCACCAGTCGCCAAATCATCAACATAAAAATTCTCCAACAGTGCCCTCTAAGCGGCAGGATAGCTTTTCCTCTCATCTCTTGCCGATTGACGTAGAATCGAAATGGCCAAAAACGGAGAAGATGTTAAACCGTAGGTTACAGTTAGAAGTTCATAATCTTTCATCGGTTCATGCGGTGAATTGCGCCAAAGGATGTGCTGATATTTACGGTGATCGGGAATAATCAAAATTTGCCGGTACATTTTACAAATGTCGGCAGTAAAGACGTACTTATGAAATCTAAAATTTAATATCATGTATGGTATTTCTGTTTGTAGTTTTGGACCGCTATACAGCATGTCGTTTAATGACACATCGGAGGCCTTCGCAGACCCGTCAAAAACCACGCGAATTTTACCTTTTTCATTAATTACAGCGTGATGGGGTAGATAATTTGCCCCAGAGTGGGGTGTTACACGTTTCATGTGACCTAGACTTTCATATTCATCAAGAAAATCCGCATAATTTGACGCCAACGTCGCATCCCGGTTAAAACGGTTTTCCAACTTGCGCATTCGTGATTCAGCCAAGCTGTAGGTATTCTGCGGTAAATGACTGTCCGATTTTAAAAGAATCGGAACCACATATCTTCCATCTGTCTGTCTGTAATGCTCCTTCTGAAATATTTCTTCCGCTTTGGTATTATCGGGGTTCAATTCAGAAATGACCGGAGCTTCTTCAATTTCCCAGAAATTTTTCATTGTATCATTTAATGACATGTCGGACAATGTCAAAAGTGACATTGGCGATGAATCGGTTGATTGACATTCAACTTTCCCGAGAATAATGTAGCCAAAAACTGTATTTAAAGCACTAGGGTTACCCCGAACGATATGCGATTGATCATCCAAAATATTTGGATACAGATCGGCGCCGAGTAGAAAATCTATTTGACCCGGCTGATCAAAACTTGGATCGGCCAACGTCAAATTGAGAAATCGCGATTTCACACTTTTATCCAGTGCAACAAATGGCATCCATGAAGTAATTTCCTGAATCACTATGGGCGTCGCGGATAACGTAGGTGCTTGCTGATTAACAGGTTTGATAACACATGATGTTATACCTGTGCATGAGTTGACAGCTGTCTGTCCTAATCCATTTAATGGAATCTTATATTTTCGTATAGATAAACCTAGACTCTTGGCACAACCCTGAGTTATAAGAGAGACTTGGCTCCCGTTATCGATAATAATTCGAATAGGTACATACATTCCGAATTTATTTTGCATGTGAACAACTGCTGTGCTCAATAGTACAGTGTGTGGTTTATTCACATGTCCGTTTGACCTTGTGACTGCAGTCAATGACGTGGCAGTCACATTTTAACCCTTTGAGGGTGTTTCAAAATGCAACATAGAATGGTGTCGTTTGTTGCAAATTTTACAGTTAGACTGTGTTTTACATTCACCGAATCTATGCAACTTTAAACAGTTAAAACATCGATTTAACTCTTTAATCCGATTTTTCCTTTCAATTGGAGACATTTCATGAAATTTTGTACATTTATAAATGGAGTGATTTTCTCTGCATATAGCGCACAAGTCAGAGCTAGGACTTGCAGTCAATAAGGACTTTAGTTTAGGTATGTTCGTAGTGATTGGGTTTGATGCTTCAAGAATTCTAATTTGATTGTGTAAAATTCAAATAATTGAGATGTCTCCGGTAATTGTGTTTGCATAAGTGAAGTTTCGAATTGTCGTCTGGTGTCTTGATCCAGACATCGTACAATTATGTGGGCAACAAATTTACTAAATAAGTTTTCATGTTTCATTGCATTCAAGGCAGATAAATTCTCTTGAAAAGTATTTAAGAGATGTGTTAATCCGTTTATCGATTCATTAGGTAACGGTTTAAAATTCATCATCTCGTCTACATAAAATGTAAATAATAATCTACTATCTTCATACTTCTGCAGTAGAATATTCCAAGCTATTGGATAATTTTCGGCAATTAAAGGTAATGTTTTTACTAAATTCAATGCGGTTCCCCGCAGTAACGATATTAAATGGTGGAATTTTTCAATGTCTGTGTACATCGCATTATTGTGTACCAAGCTCGCAAATAATGCATGAAAACTATGCCAATTTTTAATATTGGAATCAAAAGGTATGATTTGAATTGCGGGTAGTTTTAAGTTGTTAATATTATTTGCAGAACTTGATTCTAATTTAATGTTTAAATTCTTACGGCTTTCTTTTTCAGATAAAATTTCAAAATACAAGACATCCAATTCCCCGGAAACTGTGGTAATCTCCGAACAATCGTCTGCTTTGTCTGAATCGATTAATATAGCTTCGATTTCATTATGTAATGACTCTATATCTTATATCCATTCAGACACTTTGTTACAACGGCTTAAAAAGATTTCCCTTTTCTTCTCATCTTGGTCTAAAAAAGAAATCAATTGATGTGTAATTTGAATTCTTGCTAACATACGATCTCTACGAGCCTTCAATATAGCGACCTTCTTATCTGCCATTTTGCTCATTAATTTGTAAGAATAATGATTTAATTTCTAATTCAATCCGGCTCGAAGGACCAAATAATGTAATCGCAAGGTGAATCAAGAATGGACTGTAAAATTAATTGTGAACTTGAAGTTGACACAACGATGGTTAGAGATGGTGAACAGGGAATAAGGAAGGAATCCGACTTACCCCTTTTATGTTCGTCAACGATGTTCATGTTGGTTCACTCACAGGAGATGATCACAAAGAGATGTTCATCACACTGGCTTCATCAATAAACTGATTTGACAGTTAAGTTTATTGTTGTAAATGTCACACAAACGTGGGTATTGTCGGATAATGACAGGTACTTGTAGGTAATAGGATGGGAAAATATCAAGGACAATTTTAAAGGAAGATTGTTGCGTCAACAAGGCGTGTGCAATTATTTTTGGTTGAAAAAGAATTTTTTAATTTTTCCAACCCGGTAATATTTCTTTTGACAAGGTATTTTGACTAGCTAACATTTTGTTTTTAATTAGTATGTTTTGGTATCTTTTCTAAATAACAAATGTAGATCCTAGGAAATAAATTGTACAGCGCCCTTGAGGTGATTTTTCACAAAAACGGCGCTATACAAGTTATCCAATTATTATTATTATTATTATTATTACTCAGATAATTAACGATATAAGATAAAATTAAATCTTTCTCCGAACGACGTTTAAATATTTCCGGATTTATTTCCGTCTCAACAGAAACAATGTTTAAATGTTCTTTTTCGTATCGTTAATTATATCCAAGAAATAATTGTTACCCACTTCATCGTCAATAGATTTATTGCAATCAAAAGTTTTAACTAAAGATTTTACGAATAAAAAGAAAAACTGGATTTTAGGAACAATTATTAAAAGATTAGGGAGTAGGACTTACATGGTAAGGATACTAGGATGATAGGATCAGCTTTCTGATAGAAAGGTTAGGTGGGGGAGAGTGACAATTCTTGTTGGACTTTGGCAGACGTGGACAGAACCAGAGATGTGCAAAATGGGTACCAAAAACCATTTGAAATGCAAAATGGAAATGGGTCAAAACTTTTCCATTTGAAAATCCAAAATGCAAAATGGTTTTTAGAAAAGCATTTCAAATGCAAAATGCAAAATACCTATTTTCAAAATGCATTGAAAATGCAAAATGGTTTCTCAGGTCAAACAATCAAAATAATTATAGAATTTTTAAACAATTTTGTCATTTAATAATGGACATCAATTTAGAACAAACATATTACATGATGTTAAATCCAAAAACACCACGACTACGGATTATGAAACCACAAAAAATTTGCGCGGGACTAATGTTGCCAACGTAAAAACATAGAAACTGCTATCTTACATTTAATATTACAGCGTCATGGCCCCATGTTCAGTATTTTTTGTAATGGTATCACTTAATTGCCAGGGCTCCTACCAGGGAGCAACTTGACAAATGTAAATTATCTCTCATAGCGAGGTTGAGGACCGACTGATATTTGGGGCTTATGAAAAAAGATGAGTGGAGATAGTAGGAAGAATGTTGCAAAAAAGCATTTAAAATGGAAAATGCATTCAGAAAAGCATTTAAAATGCAAAATGCAAAATGGTTTTTAGAAAAGCATTAAAAATGCAAAATGGAAAATACCCATTTTGCATTTTGCATTTCCATTTGAAATGGATTTATTTGAAATAAAGCACATCTCTGGACAGAACCAATGCTAATTCCCCTGTTCTTTGCAGATCTCCAAAACCATGGGAAGGGAGATTGCGTTCCAGACCTCAGCCAAAGTCCAACAAATGGGAAGGGAGACTGGAACGCAATCTCCCTTCCCATTTGTTGGACTTTGGCAGACGTGGACAGAACCAATGCTAATTCCCCTGTTCTTTGCAGATCTCCGAAACCATAGGAAGGGAGATTGCGTTCCAGACCTCAGCCAAAGTCCAACAAATGGGAAGGGAGACTGGAACGCAATCTCCCTTCCCATTTGTTGGACTTTGGCAGATGTGGACAGAACCAATGCTAATTCCGCTGTTCTTTGCAGATCTTCAAAACCATGGGAAAGAAGATTGCGTTCCAGATACGTCCACGCTACCCAAAGTGAAAGTGTATAGCAAAAAACAGTGTTATTATGTAGTCATTGTTTAAGTGTGGGGGTGTGATGTGATGTCTGTATGAGTGTGTGAAAGTGCGAGCGAGATGCTATATAAGGCGATGCATACAAGGATTGTCCTCTTTTGTTACAAGCAGCTCCCTAATAAATACCAGTACATAGATCAAGTATCATTATTGTGTACGACCTTCACCCGATACAATACTCCATACATTACAGGGAATGGGAATGTTTTTTGCTTCGCGGTTTGTTTCAGCACGATGCACGCACCAAAAGTGCTCGCGGGCCGCAGTTTTCCCACCCCTGCACTACAAAGTGCCAACACATCGTCAGCAATTCATTTATTTACGGATGTTTCCACGTATTTTAATTTATCTTGTTTACTCATATCGTAAATAACAAAGCGTTGGTTTTCGCGCAACTTGCTCTGTACAAACACATTACTGATAAAGGCAGCGGTTACGTAAATAACAAAGCGTTGGTTTTCCCCAAAGATATTAGATATCTTTGGTTTTCCCGCAACTTGCTCTGTACAAACACATTACTGATAAAGGCAGCAGTTACGAAATAAACATATTATTTTTCCTGTTCGTCTACTTTTAGAATATAAATATTTAATTGTTTGTTATTTAAATATGACTATAAGCTCGTGACTATTATCTCGGGCCCAGAGGTCAGAGAGGTCAGAGAGCTGTACAAAACTGTACTACGAAACGGAAACGTACTGTACAAACAAAGTTACAGACAGACGGTCGAGTTAAAACAGGAGTGTATTATTTGATTATCGGTAAGCACTTACAGTCCAGTAACCATGTACATCAGACAGATCCGGAACTGTTTATGATGTTGGTCCAATGAATAATCCAAGTTTCCGACTTCGAGCGTCGAACGCAACATTATCAAAAATCCAACAAACCTCGACATTTTCTACCTTTCTTCATTTTTTTGGCGATTTTAACCTTGAAGGACTAGTTTTCGAGTATAACTATGTCGAAAACTAGTCCTTTGACATAGTGATAGTCGAAAACGAATATCCTGTTTTGTGCATGATAAGCAAGAAAACATTCTTCCAGCGTTGAAATGTTTGTTCATATTTATCCTGCCCAAAATGTTGGCATTTTGTGTATTAACCGTGAACATGGCAACGTTGGAAGAATGTTTTTCTTGCTTATCATGCACAAAGCACATTTCGTTATATAATTATACGAAATTAATAATGATAACAATTCTTTATTGTATAGTCCCGTACGTTTTAACCCTTCCTCGCCGGTGTCGTTAACTGATTTAGTGAATTGACAAATACAAACATTGGGAGGTGATTCTACATGTTGATAAAAGTAAAAAATATGAACAACTTTCTTTTTAATTCCGTTATTTTTTCCCACACTAAAATATTTTACACATGTTTAACTATTAATGTCACTTTTAGTAAAAACTTAATATAAGAATGAAAAACTATTATTTAATGTCACTTAAAACTATACATGTTTACATATTACTGTCACATTTAGTAAAAACTTAATATTAGTATACTTTATTTAAAAAAAGAGTAAACATTAAATTACATTTGGCATTTCAAAAACATTTGGTTCCTTAGAACAGGCAATCTGCCTAGCTAGGAACTAAATTCGACCCAAAAAAACGTAATAACACTTTTACCTACTCATTTTAAATATATGATCTCATTATGCTATATTATTACTGTTATGTATCCTTTTAATGTATCTAATGTAAAATAAATAAAATAAATAAATAAATAGAAGAATATTATTTTTTCCATACGAACGATTTAAATTTTATACCTAAAATGGTTTTATTTTTTTATAGTGAATATCGCAAAATATCCTATAATATTAATAATGCCACCAACTTCTGACGTTTCCCATATATTCTGGTGGCAACCTGCGACACTAGCGCCTTCTAGCGGCATGAGTTGTGCGCCTTGGTTTTTTCTCTTGCATTTTTTTATGGATTTAATGTGAAACTATTTTTTTTTATTTTACATTAAATAATTATAGACATAATTTTTTTTAAACTAAATATGCCACATACGACCTTTTGTCTGAAACTGTTTTTAAAATTCGGTTTTTCCTCCTTCGTATAATCCGAGCCTCTCCGAGACCAGCATTAATAAATCCTTTCCTACAGCCCCCGACTTAACCTGCCTCACGAGGCTGCCCAACCGGGTAGTGACATACCTCCCCTACCTTAACACTGTACAGACAGGGGCGCTCTTGTGAGGTGTCAATTAAAACAATGTTTTGAACATCAAGATGACGATGATTTATAACATCAACTTGAACACAGAATGCTACATGGAATTAAAACAGTTTTGCCGAATTAACCATTAAATTTTTATGGTTCAATCCACGTTTTGAGTAATCGAGAATATTTTATATGTTACTACTAATCTGTCGACATTTTTTGACATCTTGAAAAAATACACATGGGAGGGAAAACAACCTCACTTTTTTTTTTAAATTTTAATTTTTTTAAACATAATTGTCAAAATACAAATTAGAAATCGCAAAACACCGCCAACAAATACTAAATAAATTCAATTTGCAGCTAATAAATAATGTGATAAATAAACCCCCGGAACCCATAACCAATTTCCTTGAGATCTAGAATTCCAAGTGTAACTTCCTCGCTACCCAACTGTCATCTTGTAAAGACTCTATAATCTCTGTATTCATTAAAATAAATGTACAAGTATTTATAACGAAGAAAAGTTGGAGCTATATAATCATCTACACCAAACTCATATTTTACAGTGCCTTTCCCTAATTTACCTGCTTTCTTCACTTTACCTTGATTACTTAGCCTATCCTTAATTTACCTGCTTTCTTCACTTTACCTTGATTACTTAGCCTATCCCTAATTTACCTGCTTTCTTCACTTTACCTTGATTACTTAGCCTATCCTTAATTTACCTGCTTTCTTCACTTTACCTTGATTACTTAGCCTATCCCTAATTTACCTGCTTTCTTCACTTTACCTTGATTACTTAGCCTATCCCTAATTTACCTGCTTTCTTCACTTTACCTTGATAACTTAGCCTATCCCTAATTTACCTGCTTTCTTCACTTTACCTTGATTACTTAGCCTATCCTTAATTTACCTGCTTTCTTCACTTTACCTTGATTACTTAGCCTATCCCTAATTTACCTGCTTTCTTCACTTTACCTTGATTACTTAGCCTATCCCTAATTTACCTGCTTTCTTCACTTTACCTTGATAACTTAGCCTATCCCTAATTTACCTGCTTTCTTCACTTTACCTTGATTACTTAGCCTATCCTTAATTTACCTGCTTTCTTCACTTTACCTTGATTACTTAGCCTATCCCTAATTTACCTGCTTTCTTCACTTTAGCTTGATTACTTAGCCTATCCCTAATTTACCTGCTTTCTTCACTTTACCTTGATTACTTAGCCTATCCTTAGTTTATCTGCTTTGCTAACTCTACCTTGATTACTTAGCCTGTTCTTATTTTATCTGATGTTCACCTTCTTTCATCAGCCTATCCCTAATGAATTTGCTTTTTTCACTTTACCTTGATTTCTTAGCCAATCTCTAATATATTTGCTTTCTGAACTGATTTTTTTTTACAAACACTATTTTTTTTTGTCTGTTACTACGGTTCAATGAACTCTAGAAATTTCGCATTGAATTAAGGCCTTATTTTTAAACTTTGAACTGATTTTGGGAAAAATTCTTACAAGCGATAAAGTAGGTACCTACTGAAAACATAATATTTGAACAGAAAATTATTTTAATTTATTCTCTTTTCAAAATTGAAATTATGATAGCCCGTGATTCTTCTCTGGTCTGTGCTAGGTAATAAAATAATAAATACTAATTTCCGTTTTCTTCCTGCCTGTAAATCCAGTTCAATGAACTCAAGAACTTTTTCTTTGAATTAGATCTTCATTTTAAACATCTGAAATGTTTGTTGTCGACTTCGGAATAGCGATAAAGTACCTACCTATATTTTTTTTATTTTTTTTTATGTATTTTATTGTGTTGCCGTGTAAAGTGTGTGTATAACAGAAAATTGTTTAAGAGGCAATTTAAAAATCGGAACTGATATGTCTTGAATTCAGACTGAATATCGTGTATTAAATTATATTTATTATCCTTAATGACCAGAAAGTGCCGCATCCGGTCCTCGCGCACTGCTACTCGCGCGATAATAATGGAGCACGTTTCAACGAGATATTAGCACGCAATAGCGCCTATATGGCTATCACGGTATACACAAGTATTGTATAAATATCATAGACATATGAATATTAGTATACCTGCCCTAAGTGATTAAAAGCGTATTATCCCCACTCCCCATACCGGTTCCATTGGAGCCGGCTGTGTTCGCGTATGGCCTCAAGTGAAATTTGAAAATGTGACGTCATCATTCTTGTGCGAACTATGGTCGAGGCATCATCGGTTCATTTTACGAAATAACACGCCAAAATGTTGACTTTTGCTATGAAAACTTGTAAAAATAGATGTGAAAAAGAGAATAAACCCAATTGTCGTATTACATTCCATATATAAGCATTATTTTACTTTATTTTAAGCATATTCACATCGTATAATATGGATCAGTTTTAGAAACATATATTATTACATCGAGAAACGTCTGGACGCGAAACACAAAGCTGGTTGGTTGCTGGGAAGTAAATTATGAACATTTATAAAACTGTCTTAACTAAATACTTAAACGAAATATTCGACTCTGAAAATAGAACCGAATTTTTTTGCCGAATTTGGACTTCGCAAATTTATTCATAACGTGGCGAATAATTTGCGCTCCCATGTAAAAATGTCTATTCATTAAAAAGCAGATTTTACTTTTAGGAAGTAAATGGTGATATTATAATGCGAGATGCCTATTTACTGTCAGATTGATTTATTGACGAATCACAGTCAGCTTCACTCCCTTCGTTCTTCAACAGTTGATTTTACCCCTCGCCATTATCTTCTCGTCTATTAATTCCTATGTCTGTGATAAATATCGTTGGGAAAGAATCGAACCAATTGTCTTCCGACCCAAAGGCAAATGCTGACCGGCAGCAGTTTTACCAAAAAACCCAACAATTATATTTTCAGTCCTGTTTGTTATCAGTTGACAAATAATTGTTTATTTTTTAATCTTTGAAGGTAAGATTAGTGACTCCCAAACGAAAATGTAAAATAGAAAAATCAGAAAAAGATTCGGTCGTATCTGCCACCTGTATTATAAACAAAGATCTATACATATTATGAAATAATTAAAGTAAATTCAAAAAATTTGCTATACCAAAGATTTATTTTTGAAGTCTAGTCGTGGGGAATGTGCGTGTATGAGTGGGAAGAGTGCGCTTGTATTGGTGTACGTCTCGCACAAATGCCGGCCTTACCAGCCAAATCGTTGATGCAATTTTCAGAATACATTAAATTAGTTATGTACATACTTACCTCAAACATCAACAGGTTGATGAACGCCACAAATACTAAAAATCAACAATGTTATTTTGGTTTGACTGAGGACTGTATCTTATTTCCAAGGCACTGGAGTCAACCGCGCTAACAACCTTGCCAAATGCCGATCGGGTAGGACCGACATTTACTTCTGTAATGTCATCTAATTTCAGAGAAATGCTTTTGTGGAAGTGTTCGCCACCAAAAGTTGCATTGATTGCATTGTCTTCGACAACGAGTCGTCTGACGAGTTTCAGCTCTATTGGATGTCAGGAATTGGGTTTATGTGTGTTTCCAATATTTGCTACAAATTCGATGAATTTGATTCACTCTCGAAAGCAAATGTGAAATTCTAATAAATGTGTTTAAAAATAGAATTACTGTTGTTATCGCATTGACTTCCTGTTATTGCAATTTGGCCAGTTATACTGTTAACATGATTTTACTAAATTTAATTATAATAATGAATAATGCTGAGCAATCAGGGCCGCCGCTAGCCGCTCGAACGCCCGTGTACATATCCGTCAATGCCGCCCCCACCCCCCATCCGTACTTTACTTACAATCAGGGCCGCCGCTAGCCGCTCGAACGCCCGTGTACATATCCGTCAATGCCGCCCCCACCCCCCATCCGTACTTTACTTACAATCAGGGCCGCCGCTAGCCGCTCGAACGCCCGTGTACATATCCGTCAATGCCGCCCCCACCCCCCATCCGTACTTTACTTACAATCAGGGCCGCCGCTAGCCGCTCGAACGCCCGTGTACATATCCGTCAATGCCGCCCCCACCCCCCATCCGTACTTTACTTACAATCAGGGCCGCCGCTAGCCGCTCGAACGCCCGTGTACATATCCGTCAATGCCGCCCCCACCCCCCATCCGTACTTTACTTACAATCAGGGCCGCCGCTAGCCGCTCGAACGCCCGTGTACATATCCGTCATTTTTTTTTTTTTTTTTTTTTTTTTTTTATATTTACTCCACACAGGAGGCCCTGAAGAAAATAATTTCCCTCAGGGCCTATGTCATCTTTGGGGATGCTGTGTGGAGGGTCTTTTTGTGGAGAGGAAGGAGTGAACATGGGTCTTGAAGAGTCCCATGTTGTAGGAGGGAGGAAACACAGAGGCCGGCAGTTCGTTCCACAGCCGAGCTGTTGAACTTAAGAACGAATCGTAGAAGCGACCCGTTCTCATGTGACAAGTGTCAACTGTGTACAAATGTTGGGCGCGCGTTTGGCGTGTATCCCGTCTACGCACCGGTGCCGAAGGGATCAATGACGCTAGTTCCTCAGAGCATCTTCCATTGTAATACCGATAGAACAAGGACAGCATACCTACCTGACGCCTGTGCTCTAAAGATTGCAGTCCGTTTGTTAAGATTGGGGAATCTATCAAACGGACAGCCCGTTTCTGCACAGAGTCAAGGGTTTTTTTCAGGTATTTTGGGGCTCCAGACCAGAGATGGCTGCCAAATTCGACAGTAGGGCGCACTTGCGATTTGTACAGGGTGAGCAGTTGTGTACTATTAAAGTATCTGCGGGCCCTGTACAGTACGCCCAGCTTCTGAGAGGCCAACTTTACTCTGGCTTCGATGGAGCCCCCGTACCTGAGCTGGTCACTTATAGTTACACCAAGCATATCAATGGAAGGCCTGTTCGGAAGATTGCTTCCGTTGAAGGAGACTAGATTATCATTTGGATCCCTTTTAGACGTAATCAGACAGGATTGGGTCTTTGAAACATTAAATTCGACGAGATTATTTTTACCCCAGGAGGAAATACTCTCGAGATAACCGTCCATTCTCTGCTTCAAAGCCCTCCGAGCCGTTGGAGTTTGTGTGCCCTTTGGGGGCTTGTCAAACAAAAAGCTATCATGAACTGTACTGTCATCCGCGTAACAATGAATCGGTGCACATGTCAAAAGGTCATTGATGTGCAACAAAAACAAAGTCGGAGACAGAACCGATCCCTGTGGGACGCCAGCATTTATGGAGTGCGAGGAAGAGGTGAAACCGTCAGCAAC
Organism: Hesperophylax consimilis; assembly: GCF_061612785.1. Classification (NCBI taxonomy): domain Eukaryota; kingdom Metazoa; phylum Arthropoda; class Insecta; order Trichoptera; family Limnephilidae; genus Hesperophylax; species Hesperophylax consimilis. The sequence continues at coordinate 10,209,283 of NC_142855.1, read as the reverse complement.
CGCCTGAATCGACCTATCCCTTAAAAAGTCAGCAATCCACGTACACAGGGAATGCCGCCCCCACCCCCGATCCGTACTTTACTTACAATCAGGGCCGCCGCAAGCCGCTCGAACGCCCGTGTACATATCCGTCAATGCCGCCCCCACCCCCCATCCGTACTTTACTTACCAACTTTAAGAGTTTTCACCGTAAATAATTAATAATCTAATACTCACTGATTTTATTTATGATTCAGAGGAACTAATTGCAAAAATTACTTGAATAAATTGCATATTATAACCGTGAACAATCAACGTAAGTTGCATTTGATGCCGTGTACACCGATTTCAGTAAAGCCTTCGACAAAGTTAGTCATAATCACTCTTTGAAAAAAAAAACTGGCTAGTTAGTCACACGTTATGTAGGGCGTACCACAAGGATCGTACCTTGGACCCTTACTTTAATATTTTTTACTAACGACCATACTTCTGTAGAATTTTTCAACCTCAAATTTAATATTGCAATTAAATCTAAAGAAGTTTGTGTACTCTAACGATAAGACTTATCACCTTATCTGCCTAGTGTATTGATAACGAAATGGAATTGTATGTAGCTAAGTGAAAAGTTATCATTCTTAAAACACCAAAAATACTCTATTTATATAAAGGAATAATATTCAACAATAAATAACGTTTGTGAATAATTCAAATAGATTTAGTTGATCTCACAATTAGATTGTGAGATTAACTAAACCATTCTCAGCTTTATATTTAATTTCAATTTACGGAAATCTTAGTGTTTTGTATACAATAGTCTGTAATCAGCATTGTATTATGTTAGTATATATTTATAGTTATCTAGGGAATCTGTTCAAATAAATATTTCGCAGATTTAATCTTATAGTTCAAGTGTCAACCATCTACTTGACAATTACCTACATAGACTTACATAATGTTTCAAATAAGAGAGAGAAAAACGTAGAAATATAAATGTTCTCTGTTATGTAAAAGTGATTATAATCATGGAGATAGTAATTTAGTCAGTCAAATCAAGTTACATACCAAGCCCATATCAACGAGAAGCCCTAACATATCAAGTTTTATATCAGGCCCATATACACGAGAAGCCGAGGTTATATACCAGGCCCATATCCACGAAAACCATAAATAAAAATATTTTTGTATTCGGTCCAAAATAAACATATTTTGGACCGAATTTTTATCAATAACACTGCATATTTTAATCTAATGCCTAGATTGTCTCGGTCATACAAGTTTTAGCCAAATAAAAATAATTTATAGCTTGTTTCAAAAAATAACTCCATATTTCTGTGCGACTAGAATTGTGTTAGTTTGAGACAGTTATCTCCGAGAAAGCAGTTCGGAGGGGTGTATTGAGGTGGTGGGGGGAGGGCTAATGAGTGTTCACCCAAAAAATATAAGGTTCGTTGATATAGCTACATTTAGGTAAAAAAGTCGGTAACTACCGAAAATAAAACTTATTTGTTGCCAATTTCAATGATAATTATGGACAAATTGCTTGCTAAACAATGCATGCAATAAATCCAATGGCATTCTTTATGCTGGAATGATGAATGATAACGAGTTAGAACATTCCGAGTTCTCTGTATTTGACGCCCCCTGAAAGTGCCGCCCGTGTGCAGTGCATGCCCTGTTCGCACGCTTACGGCGGACCTGTGGGCTAAATCAAACATTTAATATCGTCATTTTTAAATAGGTAGGTTAGGTTAGGTTAGGTTAGGTACATCAGAATATTGAATCAATTTTTACTGTCGTATTGTTGTAATACACTGTTTTAGCGTTTTGTGTTGAGTTTTTTTGCAGAAAATCAACACAGTTTCTTTAATTTAGACAAAATAAATTACAACACCCATTTTATTTTGTTTATTAATTTAAAAAAAAAACATAACATATTACAGTGATCTTTGGCTGTCCAACTAGGAGATTACCTGTTTTAGGACAGTCAGAAATAGGCAGATTTATTAAATGCGATATTTGTTTAGTCTAGTGTATTGACTTTTACTTAATTATTGCACTTTATAAATAATTTGAAAAGTTTTCTTGGTAGATATAAGAAGTTGCTAACTATATATTTTAAATAATATAAACGTAGAGAATAGACTAAAAGAATATTCGAATATGATAATTCAAAAATAGCAATAAAGTAAAAAAATATTGACATGTGAGTTTATCAAATTGAAATTTTACTTTTTATTTAGATGAAATTAATAAGCTAGAGAATCAAAAATAGATAAAAGAAAGAAAGGAGATTAGAAGAAAATAGAGAATAAAAATAAGCCAAAAAAAATACAAATAGGGAATTAAAAATATGCAAAAAGAAAAAAGTATATGTATAAATAAATAAATAAAAATATATAAGCATGTAAGCTTTTCAACCATTCCGTGAAATCTTACTTTTAATTTGGTGAAATTAATGCGCCAGAGATAGGTTACATATACATATTGATTAAACTGATAGAGAAACCAGCAATAAATGGCACGATCAAGTGAATCAAGTATGTAGTTACTCTATTCAGGTCATGTCAAGAACGATCATCGTTGATCTCGCATATCCCACAAACAAAGTTTAATCGTTAAAAAGTCCCTCCAGACAGCATGCTCAAAGAAGACAGTCAAATTAATTCCTCAAATTATTTCAAATATTTTCCTGTTTGCGAAAAAATAACTGGCGTTAAGATAAGAGTTACTGAAATAAACCAAATCGTTATCTCTTTCATACTCTGAGTGTACAGATAAAAATACTTTATAAATATGAATGCTTGGCTGTTTCCAACCATTGTAGACGTGACGTTGTAGAGTACGGTTTTTAAAAATAACTTCAAAGTATTTTTCAAAATGAGCTTCTTAAAGGAAATCGCGTTCACTGTGTTAGTAATTACTTCTTTAGTTTCGGAACAGCTGCAAGGTAAGAATTATAATAATTTTTTCACACTTTAAAAACATACGCACATTTACATTTTTAATTTAAAATCTCAAGAATTGTCTTTTTTATTTTTTCTTTTACATATTCAAACTGATTGATAATGCCTTTGAAAGGCGTAACATCTGTCACGCTCATTAATAATTACACAGAACATTTATTTAGGTTTTTTTAATAAATTAAATAATACTATAGCATATTGAGTAGATTAAAGAAAAACTTCAAATTAAAATGGAATTCCGCAAATTAAAGTTGATAACATTTCATAGAATATAATGTGTTGTCTATTTTTATGTGTTACATAGAAATTGGAAACAAGTTATATACCTAACAACTATATAATTTGTTGAATTTTAAAACTAGAAACTGGCATTGATTGTAATATACCAATTTTTACTGAAACCCGTGATTATTATGAGTATCTAGTACCAACATTTAAATGCAGTTTAATAAATTAGATTGATTAATTGTATTTCAAGTAGATAGATTTTTAGTAAGAGGTTTATTAAAAGATTTGTTACAAAAAAAAAATCAATTCGACACAAATACTTACAACACTAAACAATACTGACATTTATTGAATGCTAATTTTTCTTACTAAAATCCGTCATTTCCATAAATGCCATTTGTTAAATAAAAAGTCCTTAGTATTTTTTTAATCGTAATGTTTTAATTTTTTTTAAATACGTTTTCGTGTATATTTTTAACACAGATTTACTTCATAAATATTGTTACCTAAATCCAATCTGGTCGGATTTATAATATTATGTAAGTACCTACATTGGAAAATAAAACTCAATAATACAAAAATGTCTAGAAATCGTTACATAGTTAAGCCCAAGAAAGTCATAGTTGACGCACAAGAAATACATAGTTAATGCACAAGAAATACATAGTTAACGCACAAGAAATACATAGTTAATGCACAAGAAATACATAGTTAATGTCCAAGAAATACATAGTTAATGCACAAGAAATACATAGTTAACGCACAAGAAATACATAGTTAATGCACAAGAAATACATAGTTAATGCACAAGAAATACACAGTTAATGCACAAGAAATACAAAAACGTGTGAGAAACTCAATTTATAAAAAATTGGTTACATAATTAGTGACTTAAATATTTAGTTATTTTTTAATACCGCACAAAATTCCCAACTGCTAACGTTTTATTTGAATCATCTTTTTTCGTTTTAATTTTATTTTAGTTTATCAAAGAAACAAACGAATACATATTTTATGAATATAATGACATGTTACATGTTTGCATGAACCAATAAAGTTTCCGCATAAAATACAAAAAACATAAATGATATAACACTTTGCGCAACGTTTTTCAGAAATAATTTGATTTTGAATAACGAACTCGATTTTTTCATATAAAACGACTGGTGAAAAATATAAGCACCAAAGAATTATTTACTTTTCCTTTGTGAGGTGCAATCTAATGACTTGTGATACACTAAAATATTTAACACATTTCTTTGATCCTCGCGAGGCGTAGTCCGTTTCTGTACTGTTCCAAATTAACAAATTCTAAGTTTAAAAATTTTTCACACAATTCCCGACCCTTTTTAGATCAAATTTCCGAGCAAAATATTTCTGTTTTTTCCAATTTCTCAACATGGAAAATTCCCAAACATCACATAATATCAAAAAGATAAATGATTTCGGGTTATTTTCCCGAATGTGTTATATTTACTATATAATTAGATAAAGTGGCTTTAAGTTGTGGCTTTCATTTGAAAACCTTAAACTTTTTCCTAAATAATACATATGTTGTGGTCCGCTGGACTGATTTTTGTAATCAGTGATTTTTGAACCAAAAAATATTGATTATTTCGGAAATTTTAACTTAGTTAGTTATTTAGTAATGCCACAACTTAAAGCTACTTGTGCTAATAATACATCAAATATTTAGCATGAAAATCACTTTTTGACGGAGGTCGGGAAAATGATTCTTTTATGAAAAAAATTCACAATTTTCCCGAAAGAATGTTTTTCACAAAGAATAAAAAATTTGCAACACGTAAAATTTCCAAAAATCACAAAATTTAAAAAAAAAGCTTTTATAAAGATTTCCCCACCAATTTTCGATTAAACAATTTCCTGGGATTTTTTTCCCTAAAATAGCAATTTCCCAACATGGAAAATTGTTACACATTTAACAAAATTTACCGAAACATTTTCCGAACTTATATTTTCCTATTTTCTTGAAAGAATTTTATTTTATTTACAAAAATTTACGTTATTTCAAAAATATAAATTATGATAATAATTCTTTTTAAAAAATTCCCGACCTTTTTTCTGACTAATTTGTCACGAGGAAATTTTTTCAAAAATAATGAATCCAGGGAAGAACATTTCTCAACACAAAAAAAGTATTCCAGGATGAAAAAGTTCCAAACTTTTCAAACTCGAATAACAAATTTAAAAAAAAAATTACACTTTCAACATTAAAAATAGTAATTGTACTAAAAAAATGTAACTTATGAATCCAACATCATATGAGAATATTTTCCTGTTTTTTTTCCCGGTGACTTTTCTGCCACTGGATCGCTAGAGGTTACATTTGTTGTAAGAACTGGTCTTTTCAGAGAATTTGAACAAGTCATCAAATTTCAATGTTAATGTTCAAGTTCTTTTCAAGTTCTGTTATTATATCAGAATTGACCAGTTGTTTCAAAAAACTGAAATAATAACAGAACTTGAATAAAACATTCAAAGATATTGGAAAACAACTTTGAAATTTGATGAATTGTTAAAATTCTATGAAACAACCCGTCCTAAGACTTATACCAAAAACTTCAATGCACTGACTTGAGTTGACAAGTCTGGCAATTATGGGGCATTCTATTTAGAAATACACGATTTCTGCAAATTCTTTAATTTCTAGAGTCTTTTGGTAATAAATTTATTAGTAAATTGAAACTCCCATACTTAGTACTAATTAGTATTTATTCGTCCAGTGAATTTAAAATGAACTGATTTAATTGAAGACGTACATATATTACGTAGGTATTCAAAAATGGTTTTTATTTGGATACATAATTGAATAGATAGGTACCGATGTGATAAGCCACTTTGCACACATTCTAATAACTGCTATTGTACATACAAAGGGGCAAGACTCCGGAACTTTACTAGATTGGGCGAAGCTGAATATTGATGTTACACTAGCGTAGCTGAATATTGATGTTACAGTGGCGTAGCTGAATATTGATTTTACAGTGGCGAAGCTGAATATTGATGTTACAGTGGTTTAGCAGAATATTGATATTACAGTGGCCGTTAGGTACCTGAAATTTGTAAGTACGTAAATAAATAGACAAATTGAGGGATTTTCGTCAAAAAATGCGTCTTAAGTTTGTATTAATAATAATTTTATTGAACTAAAATTATAATTCTGAAAAGTGTTAATAATAGATAATTTATATGACATGAAATATGTGTTGTTTTATACAACATTACCTGTAAACAACATTTGTACACGGTTGACATTTGTCACATGAGAACGGGTCGCTTCTACGATTCGTTCTTAAGTTCAACAGCTCGGCTGTGGAACAAACTGCCGGCCTCTGTGTTTCCTCCCTCCTACAACATAGGACTCTTCAAGACCCATGTTCACTCCTTCCTCTCCACAAAAAGACCCCCCACACAGCATCCCCAAAGATGACATAGGCCCTGAGGGAAATTATTTTCTTCAGGGCCTCCTGTGTGAAGTTAATATAAAAAAAACATTTAAAATTAAAAAAAAAAAAACCAACGTTCAACGGTATAATTTTATTTTAATTAAAATGACGTTTTTTTCAAAATTTAAAAAGCGACTTAAAATAACAATCAATCGAAATCAATTTATGTTTTTTTGAGGAAAAGAGTCGATACATCTAGAATTCGATTTAAAATTACTGTCTGGTAATAAGGCTCCCTTCAAGGGTAAGGGTTCAAAAAGAAGAAGAAGATTATTTGAAAGGGAGATATGTGAATACGAATGTTAGAGGGAGCGCGTTTGAAAATTGCAGAGCTCACTGCTTTTTTCATCTCATTTTAACGACCAAAATCCTGAATTTGCATCTAGATGCGAAAAATAAGCAGTTCCTAAAAGTTTAGATCTAATTTCATCAATGTTTTTAATGGAAAATGCTCTCTCATTATGCAATTATTTAGTTTTCTAGGATCTAGACAACTCCTTAATTGACCTGACTCTTTGACAGTAATTACCACAGAATTCACCCAAGACGTAGGTTTAGTAACCTTTTCAATTACTTTCATCTTTTCCAATTCATTACGAAGACTGTCTTGTAAAGCAAAGGGAACCCGTGCCTTCTGATGTCCGGTCAGGTGCTCTGACACCACTGAGCTATGTCGGCTTATTTCCAACCCGCCAAATGATTCAATATGTACTAGTACTTCATTCAACAATTACTGCTTATTATATTTTTCCACCTGTAAACAACCAACTTTATTTTTGTAGGAAAGGCTTTGTTAGTGCTAAATTTCTCACTAGATGGCGTCGAGACATATTATATCTTCATTTATTGGTGAAATATATATATATTTTTTTTTGACTTGTCAAATATTGTTATTTTTTAATGATAAACTAATGTTTATAAGACAAGGTTTAATGCATAGCACAAAGGATAACAAATAAATGGAAGCAATAATTATTCGCCTGAAATATCAATACAAATTGAAAATATCGCCCGAGTAAAAAATAAAATAAGCAGTAATTGTTCATTGAGGTACTAGTACTTTGGTGGGTTGAAAATAAGACATAGCTCAGTGGTTACAGAGCACCTGACCGGACATCAGAAGGCACGGGTTCAATTCCCGTTGGCGGCATTTATTTTTACTCGGAAGATATTTTCAATTTGTATTGATATTTCATGCGAATAATTATTGCTTATAATTATTTGTTATCCTTTGTGCTATGCATTAAACCTTGTCTTATAAACATTAGTTTATCATTAAAAAATAATCAAAAACTCTTTTTGAAATAAAAAGAGTTTTATTAAAATTATTATTTATTAAAACCTACACGTAACACACAAAACCAACATAAACACACATCACTCACAAACACACAAGAATATTTTCACTGTATTATTTTTTAATTTTAAATGTATTTCGTATTTTTAATTTTAAATTTATTATTTTCTTTTCAAATTTATTATCTTCTCTTTAAATGTAATATGTAGATTAGATTTTCATAATATAAAATGAAGGCCTCAGCACGGGCAAGCCACCCAGTGAGGCCTACATTACTGGAAAACATAAATTGTAACAAAATAATGTACCAAATAAAAAAAAAATAAAAAAAATACCAAGCTGGAAAACCTAAAACTGATTGACATTCTTTATGTGTGACAAAAAAGATAATATTATTAATTTGACATACAAGATCACATTGACCAATAATCGGTATTTAATTACATACAAAACCAGACACATTTACAAAACCCTTTTGTAAAATAGAATTTAACTTATTAAATATAAGAGCCATGCTTGACTTGAATAATTGTTATTATTGATGTTTCTTATTATTCCAACGTAACGACCTTCAGAGAAAGAATCACTCTCTTTATGAGGTTTTGATGCTTGTAAATTTAAATTTCTGACATTATTGCGACAATTTTAATTATTTTTGAAACAAAATTTAGCAAAGCGACCAACAGAATTACATGACCTGCATTTGACATTTATACCTGTGTTGCTGACCACATCTTCAACAGGGTATAATATGACTGCGACGGTGACCCGTGACGATTGAATTGACGACTTGCCGATGAATTGACGACTTGACGACCATAATGACTTAATCCTCTTGGACTTGACCCTCTTTGACTTGACTTCCTGCCTTGTCGAATGACTGTTGACATTTTGCCTTTGATAAGGTGACCTTGACTGTCTTGATGCACTTTTATGCTGACTAATTTGAAGGAAACCCGTTATTGTTATGGCTACATTCAAATGCAGTTTGATTAATTAAACTGATTTATTTTATTTCAAGTTGCTTCTTCAGAAGTTTAATATAACATTTTACAAAAAAAAAACCATTCCGCACAAATATGGACTTAAATCTTTATACAATGCATTTACTGGCATTTATTAAAAACTATTGTTTTACTAAATTCCGTCATTTTGATAGGTAATTAAAGCACTTGGTATTTTTTTTTTCTTTTTACTAGAGTAACCCATCAACGATTTTGTCTTGTACTGGCTCAGTTAAAATATTGTTTAAGTTCACTCTAGGTATGTGAGAAAAATTCCATTTAAAAAAAAATCTAATGTGTAGTTAGTGACCTAAATATTTCGTTATTCTTTTTAATACCGCACAAGAGTCTCAACCGCTAACATTATTTGAATCATCTTTTTTCGGTTTTCTAGAAACACGAAACTCTATACACGTAACATGGTTGCATGAACCAATTAAGTTTCCGCATAAAATACCAATAAACGTAAATGATATAACACGTTTTTCACAAATAATTTGGTTTTGAAAAACGAACTCGACTTTTTAATATGCAAAAACAATGGAACGAAATATATATTTTTTAATCCTAGCAAGACGCTGTCCATTTCCTTCGTGAGGTGCAATCTAATTGATTATTTGGGCCCCTTCTGAACAAAACCATATCTTAGAAATAGAAAAAGTACAAAAAAGGTTTATGCGTTACCTGTATATGAGGGAATATACATACTATCCATTCCTGTATCCATCCATGTTCTTAACAGGAATGCTCGATTTCAATACATTAGAAGCCCGCAGAAAAATATTTTTAGGCAAACACTTTTTTAAGTTAATCTCTGGTACAATACACAATCCGCCTATGTTGATAGAGGTTAACTTTTATGTCCCTAACAATTATACTCGAGGGAGATCCCATGCATTCTTATATGCTCCGAAAGCGAGGACTTCTGCCTATCAGAACGCGCCAATAAACAGAGCGACTCAACTGCTTAACGATTCTGCATTAGCCATCGACATTTTCAATGTCACCTACAGACAATTCAGTAACTATCTTATAACGCATGTGACAAAATAGTAAAACTGCCTGTGTAAACCTTTTAATTTGTAATCTTCTCCATGATATATTCGTGTATAACCGTTTCATGGAGAACATGAAAAAATAAATAAATAAATAAATAATGACTGTTGATACACATGAATATTTGACAAAATTCTTTGATCCTCGCAAAGCGTAGTCCGTTTCGGTAATTTTTTTCCCGCGAGGTGCAGTCCGTAATAATAGTGAGAGGCAGTTTGCCCATGAATGACTCAATAACTCCAATAATGCAGAGTGCTTGAGGCAGCACCAGTTCCGAGGCTTCAGAATTAATAGTATAAAATATTACCTTCCCCAACACTTGTCCCCGGCGTTGCCCGGGCTTAACGCATTTTTTCGAAATCAGATGTAGACAGTAATTTTCCTCTTATTTTACCTACCCACATGCTGCATAACTTTGATTCAACCAACTCAAATTTGCTTTGAATTTATGTGTTTAATTTTTTTAATTCCACCGATTGTGTGATGAATTCAGATAAGCGATTAAGTACCCACCTATTATACGAACTTCGGTTGTCTGTGATGTGCGTTAGTCCTGCGTGAAATCTTGAATTTAAATGTCGTTTTCAAAATATGAACTGATTGTATCAAGCATTCAAACAAACGATAAAGTAGATAAGTACATTTAATTTTGTTGTTCGTTGATTTGTTCGTAATTCAGACTATTCCGTGATTTTTAGTTGTTTACTACTTGGATGAATGCTTAACTAATTCAAATGCACGACAATAATACAAGTGTTGTTTCGCTTTATATTTCTTTCAAGGATAGACAGATATATTATTTTGCCATTTGCAATTTTGACAATAATTAGCATTATTAGCCCTTCTTATTATATTCTTAGAAAGTTAAGTAAACGACAAATGGGATCCACCTCTGGTCTAGAGCCTCAAAATACAAAAAAAACCCTTGAATTTGTGCAAAAACAGGCGATCCGTTTGATAGATAGATGGAATGCTGTCCTTGTTATACCGGTATTTCAATGGAAGATGCTCCGAAGAACTATAGTCATTGATACGTTTGTCACCAGTGGAGAGTAGCGAGACACGCTAAATGCGCCCCAAACATTTGTCACATGAGAACGAGTTTCCGCTAAGCTGTGGAATGACTTGCTGGCCTCTGTGTTTCCTCCCTCCTACAATTGCTAGTTTTCCTCAAAAAGACCCCCCACACAGCATCCGAAAAGATAACATTATTCGCATTGAGATGGCTAAATAAAGATCCACCTGTAATTGTGAACTAACAAATGTGACTAATTCTTGTGCCAGTCTAAAGATGGCTGAAACCGGTTAAGGTCAAAAATAAAATATAGTTTTTAAATTTTATATTGTTTTTGTGCCCTTATTTAAATAACATAGATTAATTCATTTGCGTTATTTTCTTGTAAATTTTTATCACAACATGTTCACTATACCATAATGAAGCAAGATCCTTGTTGACTTCATTCACTATGGTATAATTTAACAGTTAACTATGTATACCATAATGAAGCAAGATCCTTGTTGACTTTATTCACTATGGTATAATTTAACAGTTAACTATGTATACCATAATGAATCAAGATCCTTTTTTGTTGTTTGTTTTTGAGGTGTTATGCCGTGTTGCGCTAACTCCTTCTTTAGCCGACGTTTCGGACAGCGTTGCAGTGTCCATCATCAGGGAAGATCCGGTAGATCCGAAGATGTGGATCTGCCCTGATGATGGACACTGCAACGCTGTCCGAAACGTCGGCTAAAGAAAGAGTTAGCGCAACACGGCATAACACCCCAAAAACAAACAACAAAAATGCTTTTGGCCGTGAAAATCTAAAAACTTACCCAATCAAGATCCTTGTTGACTTTATTCATTATGGTATAATTTAACAGTTAACTATGTATACCATAATGAAGCAAGATCCTTGTTGACTTCATTCATTATGGTATAATTTAACAGTTAACTATGTATACCATAATGAAGCAAGATCTTTGTTGACTTTATTCACCATGGTATAATTTAACAGTTAACTATGTATACCATAATGAATCAAGATCCTTGTTGACTTTATTCATTATGGTATAATTTAACAGTTAACTATGTATACCATAATGAATCAAGATCCTTTTTTGTTGTTTGTTTTTGAGGTGTTATGCCGTGTTGCGCTAACTCCTTCTTTAGCCGACGTTTCGGACAGCGTTGCAGTGTCCATCATCAGGGAAGATCCGGTAGATCCGAAGATGTGGATCTGCCCTGATGATGGACACTGCAACGCTGTCCGAAACGTCGGCTAAAGAAAGAGTTAGCGCAACACGGCATAACACCCCAAAAACAAACAACAAAAATGCTTTTGGCCGTGAAAATCTAAAAACTTACCCAATCAAGATCCTTGTTGACTTTATTCATTATGGTATAATTTAACAGTTAACTATGTATACCATAATGAAGCAAGATCCTTGTTGACTTCATTCATTATGGTATAATTTAACAGTTAACTATGTATACCATAATGAAGCAAGATCTTTGTTGACTTTATTCACCATGGTATAATTTAACAGTTAACTATGTATACCATAATGAATCAAGATCCTTGTTGACTTTATTCATTATGGTATAATTTAACAGTTAACTATACCATAATGAGGCAAGATCTTCTTTAAAGTTTTTCGTGATAAAATTACAAAGCCAGTGTAGTGTTAGCAAGTTCCAAACTTGACCTAAATGTACTATCTTGGTTAGTTCAAGTGAATTGACAGATTTTAGGTAATTACAGATCAGTTGTATTGTTTCGCAATCGCAAAAGACGTTAAATGGCTTGTTAAAAAGTACTACTTACCAACGGCTTCTTGGCATATATCCACCTCCACAACGTATAAATGTTATTTATTACATCGACCAACTTATTCGTGTCATTGATTAATGATTATCCTGTTATATCTTATTGGTTTGGTGAAATTATGTGAACCATGAGTTGTTTTTAATTTTTTCTATTCAAGATAAGCAGAAAAATGACGAAATTCGACTGTCGGAGATAAGCACAATCATGTTTTTCAAAATTCGACTGTCGGAGATAAGCACAATCATGTTTTTCAAAATTCGACTGTCGGAGATAAGCACAATCATGTTTTTCAAAATTCGACTGTCGGAGATAAGCACAATCATGTTTTTCAAAATTCGACTGTCGGAGATAAGCACAATCATGTTTTTCAAAATTCGACTGTCGGAGATAAGCACAATCATGTTTTTCAAAATTCGACTGTCGGAGATAAGCACAATCATGTTTTTCAAAATTCGACTGTCGGAGATAAGCACAATCATGTTTTTCAAAATTCGACTGTCGGAGATAAGCACAATCATGTTTTTCAAAATTCGACTGTCGGAGATAAGCACAATCATGTTTTTCAAAATTCGACTGTCGGAGATAAGCACAATCATGTTTTTCAAATTTTTGTCAGTGTTCTTTTTGTTTTTTTTTTTTATTTATTCTAATATCTCTTTCCTTTAGTAAAAAAATCTAATTTTAAGTCATTTTGGGTTTTTTCGTCTCATATTAACAAGTTTACACTGAAAAACTTTCCTCTTGAGGAAATGAGCTGTGAAAGTTCATTTTCTTGGGACAATGCTTTGTCAGATGATTTTCTTATTACAATTCTTTGTCAGATGATTTTCTTATTACAATTCTTTGTCAGATGAATTTCTTAGAACAATGCTTTGTCAGGCGAATTTCTTAGGACAATACTTTGTCAGGCGAACTTTGCACTCAAAGTGAAGGAAACATTTTGATATTTTTCTGCTTCAAGGACGTCTTTATTTTTAAAATAGTTCTTTGGGCTAAAGAATGAGCTGAGCCCAATTGTATTGTCTATGGTCGCACTTTAATGACCTTGAGTTTCTCTACCTTGTCTATCATCATCGCTCCATCGGCTATATCCGTGGTTAAGTAGTGTACAAACTGTTTCCATACAAGAAGATATCGATCTAGTGAATGGTTTATTTATGGTCAACTGTTTCCTCAGTGAGCCCATATATAGTGGTTGCTGCTATAAATACGTGTCATACAACTTATAGACTAATTGTGTTATTACAATTGTGCATTTATTTAATAATCCCGTTACAATCGACAGTATCTTCAGATTAGGTACTATTGATTCCACCACAGTTCGTAACACTAGAATAGTTGCTTTCTAATGAAGAAGAATTATTCAACAAAGATGTAATATTACATTTCATAGAATATTTATCTGAAGTTACAGCGCATTGCTACGCAACTTGTGAAATTCAATATACTCATAAATGTTCTCGTTTTTTTGAATTTATAATGAGCAATCTTTTTTTTAAACTTAGATAACAAGATCATTACCGAACCATTTAGGAAAAGTTGATATATTTTGTGACGTAACGTAACGTCCATGACTTATAATAGCTAGTTTAATATTGTCATTTATTTTGTCATCATTCAGATATAACCAATCAACCTTAAGTAGGAAGTATTCTCGAAGAATTTCTGTGGCTTTATCAAAGTTATGAGACTATCATTTAATTTAATGATTTTCACACATTTTATTGTTAATGGTTACATTTAAAGATAGTTACAGCAACAGATTTGTTAGAAAAAACTACATCCAGAGTTCGATCAGTGCTATTTATTTTTTAATGACAGATAGGTTCAAGTTATTACTTGCAGATAATTCTGGGGATAATGGATCCCATTTAATGTTTTGTGGATTATGGTCATATATTATGTTATAAATAGTTGAAACATACTAGAAATACATTAGATTATAAGGTTTAGGTGGTTAGTAACACAATACGCGTGGAGGGGTAAGGTCTTCAACTAGGAATACAGAGGTTGCGGGTTCTTCTCCTTTCTCTTACTTCATTCTGGTTTTATGTTGCAGGAGAGCTGTGTGTGACGGATGTAACTATTCAGCCTGGCGTTTGCAGACACTTGCACAAGTGCCCCACCGTCATGAATGCGGCATTTCAAGGAATACCACCTCAGGTAAAGTCACATACATAATAATTAGTCACCAATGCAGACATTCTTTTTGAAGATCCAAAGATCCAGAATGTAGATATATATATATATAAAATCGTTATGTTATTATTCCTATTATTTTATGTATCTATAGTTCACATTTCTTGCAAAACGTTGGGTACTTTGAATTTTTATATTAAACTGACGCAGTGATTTTAAAACGGAGTTTTCACCACCGCGCCTGGCGTTATCTGACAAAACAACTAAATTTAGGCTCTTGTTTTTGTTTTTGCCGTATATTTAAAAAATAAACGTTTGTCGAAAAATGTTCACACGTTTTTCAAAGCAGAATCAATTTGCTACAATTTAAAAATAAAATAAGATATACAATAAGTAGATATAATCTGAGAAACAACTTCTTATAAAAAATATATGTATGGCAGTTTCCGAGATACAACATTGTGTAAAACATATATGTATGGCAGTTTCCGAGATACAACTTTGTGTAAAACATATATGTATGGCAATTTCCGAGATACTTTGCGTAAAACGGATTTTTTTTAATAAATGTGAAAAAATTATCCAGGCCCATGGAAATTATGGGGTGTAGGTAAACGTCATTACATCTCGATTAAAAATGATTGTCAATAATTTCAGCCTAAGACGTAAAATGGCCTTGTAAAATATATTGGACATGGGTGGGATAGATATATGAGCAGATTTTGTATATGGTTATATAACTTACCTGTCAATTTCAGTCAAGTCAGCAACATTCTTAATAAAATCTAATCGGGTTGCCACAGTGATGTAAAAACCAAGTTTTCGACCTCAACCAGCCCCCGCGCTACCCTGTAAAAACATCAAAATTTTTCGCCTTTGTTTTCATTTGTGCTGTATATTGATAAAAAAAAGCCTGTCTTTTGAACAAAAATCGAATTTTTTTGAAAGGAAAGTAATTTCGTTACAATTTGAGCATAATTTTTTCTTATAAGGCTCACAGAAAACTTACAAATACCAAAAGCAAACAAAACAATATTCCAAAAAGGACCATACTACATGGCCATTAAAGTATATAACAACCTTCCACATAACATTAAACAAATACAAGATACACACAAATTCAAACCGTTACTAAACACTTTCCTTGTTAACAAATGTCACTACACGTTGAGTGAATACCTCACGTAAATGAAACGCCTATTTTTATTGGTATATATATTTGTATTTTTTGTTTTTAATTGGTATATTGTTATTTTATCTGTATAAACATTGTAATTATTATAATAAAACAGATAATATTATATAATGTAATTAAATAAATGTGGTTAGCTGGAAGAAATGGGGTCTACCCATAAGCTACACCTTTTGTAATTTTTATTTTACAATAAATAATTTTTGATTTGATTTGATTTCATTTGATTTTTATACATAATTTTTTTAAAATTATTGTCGTCTCTGTATAAACCATCTCGTGCTTAAATTGTAGCAAATTAACTCTACTCTCAAAAAAAAGATTTAATGATTTTTTGGACGGTCGTTTATTTTTTTAAATATACGGCAGTAACGAAAACAAGGGCCTGAAAATTGCTGAAAACTTGGTTTTTACGTCACTGTGGCAACTCTATTGAGATTTTGCAAGGAATTCCGCTAGATTGACTGGTAAGTCATATTACCAAGAAATAACTTCTGCTCACGTATCTAACCTACCAATGGTAAATATATCTCAGGAAGGTACACGCAAAGTCATTTTATACACAAATTGAAGCTAAATAAAACTTTTTTTATCAAAAACGTCTAAACATTTTTTTCTACTTTTTGAAATATGCGGTAATAACAAAGACAAGTGCTAAGATAAGTTTTACTGTTTTTGTCGGGCAACGCCGGGCGCAGAGTTCGCTAAGGTCGAAAACTTGGTTTTAAAACCACCGTAGCAACTCAAACCATATATCAATATTTCTACACTACATAAAAGGTAATTTGCAAGGAATTACCACTTGTTGTGCTATGTTGACTGTTGTGTTATTATGTACTTGTTTAAGCTAGTATCGATCTACGTACAATGTATCGTATTCATATTTTGTAGACAAATTAACTCTATCGTCCTTGGAAGAGATTTGCTTCTCCAAAAAGGAACATGTTGACAAAATTACGAAAACTTTAAATGCTTTCTGCCACTTTGTGAAATACAAAATATAAACTTACGCTGAATATGACAATCTGTGAGATTAATATTGAAATAAAAAAAAACTATCAGAAATATCTCTTATTTTTTAGTAGCAAGAAAACATACACCAATCAACCATATATACTTCTTATGGACGTTTTTATACTTTGGCCTATTTTTAGTCGATTTTTCGTTAACTGTTCAACAGAAAAAAGATTACTTTTTTTTATCAAAAGATAGTTTTTTTAAACTAACTTATCGTATGACATTTCAAAAGAGCTAAGTTTTTATCCCAACTAATCGTGACAACGAAAAATACACGAGTACTTTAATAAAATAAATAGAAAATATTTGACATGGCAGTTCTTATGACTTATGACATGTCTTTCACGACTTGAAACACTTTGTCAACAAAATGATTTGTAAAATTCTTCGTCCTTCTTCTGATTCCAGGAAAGTTTGAATTCTCGAAATTTGCGTTCAATTGTGTTAATATCAGGGTGTTTTATTTCTGTGAACAAGAATGGAGCACCGATATTTAACGTTGCAGTTATGACCAGAACGTGTTTCAGAGAAGAGAGATTTTCTATCCGTTTCCGAGCTGCATTTTTTGTATTATTTTTATTCCAACAAATCAAATAGCTTGAATATGAAATTTTTCAATCTTACCACTCCAGCTCACTGAAAATTCTAGATCCGACCCTGCCTACCACTAGCTCCATTTTACCGGTTTTACGGTTTAATATATACATTTCTTAGACATACCACTCGTTTGTTTGATGTCATAAACTTATGGATTTTTTATAGCTGTCCGGCTCTAGCGATCATACATAATAATCTTTATGATGTGATAATATTGTATTATCACATCATAAAGATTAAAGGAAAGCCTTTTTGCATTTAACTAATGGAAGAAAGTAGAGGAATAAAAATAATAAATTAATAATTGAAAGTATATATAAATATATATTTTTATTGGCATTTTTTTGATACATACAGGTACATATATAATTATACCAAACATAAGGCAGTAACAAAAAAATCCCACAAAGGCGAAGCCTGTGCGTGGGCATTATAAGGTATGTATTAAAAACAGTGGTGGTTACATTATCTATCGTTTAAATGAAAACGAAATATGAATAAAGAAAAAATATATATATTACATATAGTTAGTTTAATATGATTTTACTGGAGTTTTTGCGTATTTAACAAAAAACAGTTTAAAAGAAGTTAACTTTTTTTATGTAGAGGGTAACATATTATCATATTTAGGTATCATATTCGTAGTATAAATTTTAGAAAAAAATTTCTCACTTTCAGATACTTTTTTACCCAGCTTTTGACATTTATTTTATACAAGTTTAGGTTTTGACACATCTTGATGGAACTCGGCAAGGAATTACATTTTTGGGCCAGTATAGTTAATGTGTCTTTGGGCTAGCCTAGTTTTGCAGTGAGGCAGTTTATTCATATGAAAGTATCTATATATGATCTTAATGGAGCTGGCAGTGCTTCTAGTGAAGAGAGGGATCGAGCGAAATATGTTTAAAAGGGATGCAAGAAAAGTGTACGAGTTGTAGTGAAATAAACGAAAGAAACGCCTGGAGGAGGAAGAGGAAATCAAAACGACAGACAACTTCCAAGAAAATATAAAACTGTTTTGGAAGGAAGTCAAAAGGTCCCGAAGTGGTCTAAAAGTATGTTGCGTGTTGTATTCTGATGATGCGGTGCTTATTGCTAACAGTATTGAAGATCTACAGTCTCTCGTATCTAGGATGAACCAATTACGTATGAAGAATGAGTTAAAGATGAATGTAAGCAAGTCTAAAGTCATTAAGGTGTTTGAAAGAGAGAGTACAAAAACAGTGCGCACTATAGATGTAAATAAGGAATACTTGGAGCAAGTGGATAAGTTTGTGTATTTAGAAATTATGTTTACGAGAGAGGGGAAAGCTGACAGAAATATTGAAATAAGGGTAAATGCAGGTAACTTCATTAATGGAGGACTGAACGCAGTTGGCGCTAGCAAAAAATGTCTGAAGGAGCGAAACTAGCAGTCAATAATGGAATGTTGGTACCTACCCTGATGTATGGAAGTTAGGAATGAAACTGGCAGAAAGAAGAAACGGAATGGAAGGATGAAAGTAGACTGAATGCTGTAGAAATGAGACTCCCTGAAACTTTTGTATGGTAAATCCATGTATGATCGTGTGAGAAATCTGGAGATCCGCAAAAAGTGCAAGGCTGATGTAAGCATACTGAGAAAGCTCAAGAAAGGGAGGCTTAGATGGTTTGAGCATAACGAGCGAATGAGCAAATAAAGGTGTGTAAGGAGAATATACAATGCAAATGTGAATGGTAGAAGAAGTCGGGGGCGCCCGAGAAAGACACGGTGAATCAGATACGTTGTAACATTTATACACTCATCAGACATATTTTATTACTCATATGTGGGTTAGAATCAAAATAAAATAGATGATGTCATTATGAAATTAAATATTTAATACATAATAAAACCCGAGACTCTATAATTAGGACTGATCATCTCAGAGCGTATTCAAGGTTCCTTTTTGGAAACGCCTGTAGGTTGGAGTAATTGCAAAGCATTATTTCGCACATGTGACATTATTAAACCATTAGTACTAACCTTGTTACAAAATGTTGGGCGCCATGTGAGTCAAAGATTGAACTCACAAAATATAATAAAAACTAGAAACACGATGTCCAGCAACATGCAAACTAGTTAATTCGTGGCCATGTCGTCTAGAGATCACCAATCGAATCCTTAAAAGAAGACCGCTTCTGTCTTACTGCAACAACTTAATAGGATTTAATTTGACCTTGCACAAAAATACAAGAATATATACACAAAATAGCACTAGAAGTTATTCAAGTTCTCCTGCAAGGGTTTCATATAATTTTCACAGCTTTGTCGTCAGCAAACATCATTGAAAATACTGGTACTTACATGATGTAATTCTGGAGAGGTTTAAATGAACTTGTTTGATGTAATCGTGGCTTTGTTTAGCAATTTTAGTCTCCTAATACGTGGTATAAGATCGCGTCGGAATACGGATAGGTCTGAAAAGGAAAATTAATCAAATTATTAGCCAATGAAGTACATTCAGGAATCATGAACATTGTATCAAAGAACGAGAGGTTAGTACTTGTATTTAACAACGGGATCGGGTCCTTCTTTCAATTGGTGGAGATAGACCGGATATTTTATGATGATTGGAAGATTAAGCGTTGGCAACGCATTATTTTTTAATCCCAAAAGTACCGTATTTTTTATTTCAATCGCGAAATGGCACACACAAACAAACGTATTTCTTGCTGCTTCTTCCTAGCACTGGATTATCGAATCCGTTTGAGCAACCTTTAACACAACACGGCATTAATTTATCACCTTGAAGAATTCTAGCACGCAACATTATTTTTAGATGGGCGAAAGAAAATTCAAAATATTTACGCTAAAACCTTCAACTGACTTCAATCTGCGAAATGGCGTCTTGGAAATTACCGTTATTTTTTTATCAGAGCATAACACATGCTTAGTTTCTCTTTCTGTTACACGAGTCGCTACGGTAGAGAGCGAGAGATCAAGATACAATTTTTGCTCTGAGCCAATGAGATCTGAGCTTTCAGCCACAACAGCTTTGTCTATAAGAATTTGGGTTGAGGATAACTCCTCCCATCAGGGTTACAAGGTTATCCGAGAGTTATACGCCCCTGCCGTAGGCTTTCCGCTGAGCACTCACTCGCTCGTTCTCCGCCGGTGGCGCTATTCCGTAGTCAAACAAACGAGCGGCTATACACCCGACAGGGCTAGGTGCTTGTATCAAATAACTATGTCTCCCAGAACCACTGCCCTGTATGCCCTGTACTGCCGATCTCGCTACTACTTGTATATTTACCAATTGTTGATATTTTTTGAAAATTTGGTTCGTTTCAAAGGTTAAAAAATAATGCATTGTGGAGAGTAATTTTAAAAAGTGGGTACGCCCCCCCATGCAGATGTACAAATGAATATGTAATTCAATGTAGCGCGTTTTCAGATGTGCGTCTCCCCGAAGAACAGATTGATAGTGTGCTGCCCCTGGGTACCAGGGCAAAACACAGGACTGGAAACCAGACACCAGGCAAAAACAGATACCCCTAGAGAAGGTACATCACTTTCAGTTCATAAAGTTTATCAATCACCATCGCCTGTTGTGTTGTATAACCCTGATGTATCTGTTTGTTTGAAGGTGATAACTGCACGATGTCGGACACGGGGATAACGGGAGTATACAGACCATTTGCCAACTGCCAGACAGCGAAGGAGGCTGCCTGTAAAGGCATTTTACCACAGGTACTGTTACCCTCTTTATGTGAATCTGACAATAATAACAATTTTTTACACTCGCGGAAATTAAATCTACTATTAATGATTATTACACATAGCAGCAATGGTATAATTATTTAAAATCAATCTTCTTTAAAAAGAAGTGTCAGGTGAAAACCAGTAAAACATTGTACAATTTTTAATATTAAAAAAAAAATAGTCTCATAAACAAAACTATATAAATAGGAAAACTATATAAGGAACAATCCTCCCAACCTTGACATTGACAACTTAATCCCGTGGCCGGGAAATGAAGGGAATATTGAAATTAACGCAACTTGACGCTCGTAATATAAGCCACTTCAGCAAAACTAAAATCGTTTATGCCTTGTCCACAAGATGCCAGCATTCTTGTCCGGTGCACGAGGCTAGTATTTAAAACCAGGAAAGCAACATATTACTAGTGCCTAAGCTAGTAACACTAGCTACGTGTAGACAGAACTAGCTTTGCTTTTAATCTAGTAAGTTAGAGGAAGCCAGTAAGCTATGGTCTCAAGACAGAATAGTTAAATAGGATGTGATTTTATTATTTGAGCTAGTAACGTCCCCCACCACCAAAGTTTATATCCTAGCTTTCTAGTTAGCTTCGTGTAGCCGCACAAAGCTATTACATGATCGGCTAGTGCTCAGTGACGAGTTGCTGATGTTTTTTTTGACAGGATACGAATTTAAAAATGCCAAAACCTAGTAACGTGATTAATTTAAAGTTTTTACAGTTATAAAATAATAAATAACAGTCTGCATTATAATTACCACTAAAGACATTTATTTTTCATTATTCTTTATAAGCACCCGCTAAAATGCCAAAGCAGTTTGTCAGCCGGCCATATTCACAATATTAATTATGACACTAAAGCACACAATACATATAATGAGTAGCCGCAATATAGAAAATACAAAAAAAAAAGAATAAAATTTCAAGTGACTACAATACAAACACCTAGAATACATAGACAGAGAGATATAACACAGTCAACATACTCATAGACATACAGACACTCAAAGGTTCACAACATACTTGCGGCCGTTATTCCCATTCCTACTGATTAACCGATGAGCCGAAATTTTAGCTGAATACTGTCCAAAAGCACAACTACGCTCATTCCAACGGAAATGTGACGACTGAGCGATCAACCAATTTAAGGAAGCCAAACTAATGGATTAAGCTTGCCTCAGTAAATGACTAGTTATAAAAACTATCGACAGAGTTAAAAATATTCGCGACGCCAAGACACGGTGGCATTAAAGTCAAGCTAACACTTTATTTTTAACATATTACATAGGTTTGTTTAAGAATTTATAAAATATCGGTTTGTGTTTTACAATATTTGAAAAAAAAGCACTAACAATAAATACAATAATAAATTCATCAATATTTATTTAACATTGAAAGTTTTACTTTGATGTCATTTTATTGTCTATGAAAGTGGGCGGGGCCACTTAAGAAAACCAACGGTGAAAGTATTTTTGTTATTTGTTTTTGGGGTGTTATGCCGTGTTGCGCTAACTCCTTCTTGAGATGTGTTATTTACATAATGTGTTATTTACCAAATAACATATCTGCCCTGATGATGGACACTGCAATGATGTCCGAAACGTTGGCTAAAGAAGGAGTTAGCGCAACACGGCATAACCCCAAAAACAAATAACAAAAAAAAACGGTGAAGATGTTTGGAAAAAGGCGAATCGAACGTTACTAAACAAATCATTTGGCCGATCGGAGCATGAGATTGATCTATGGAAAGGTTGGAAACAACGGCCGTTAAACACTCAAAGGCATATTTATACAATTACACGCATTAAATCAATGGATACTTATGTATTTATACACAATAACAATAAAGAAAATCTTGATCCATTAACCACTTTTTTAGTTCAGTCCTGCAGGTTGATTCGCTTTTTAACTCCATTGGAATTTTATTTATTTATTTATTTAACATCCACGGTGTAAATATACCATACACAATAATTGCATGTTACACAATACAAGCATAATCAAACACTTGTAATAATTGAAACAAAAATAACAATTAACTGCGGCATTTGATCATTAAATGACGACAGAAAGTATCACAGAAAATTTGATAAATAAGTATGAGTAGACTTAGTTTTAATTAATAATGATTTAGAAGATATGATAGTACATATAGTCTTTTTGTACTTAGCTTCTGTGCAGTTAAACAGATCCGCTAGATGGTTGTGAATTCTCGTGTACCTGTCAACTGGGTGTATTTTAAAAGCGGAACGATTATCATAAGTATTGGTTTCACTCATCTAACAAATAGAATCATTATTATCATCTCATCACTCATTTAACAAAAAGAAAAATGTATGTAAAGATTTTGAATGTAATGAGTAATTTTTGATTTATTAAATCAGGAGTGCCTCAAGGGTCAATTTTAGGACCAAAATAATACATTATATATGTAATTGCCATGTCTAAACTTTTTAAAATAGCCCGTAGATTCATTTTTGCTGATGATACTGCACTAGTTGTCTCTAATGAAAACCCTGAAATAGCTATTCAAGAATTACAAATCGACTTTAACGAGCTACTTAAATGGTCTCATGATGTAGGACTAATTATTAATGTCAAAAAAACTAAATGCATGTATATAAGATCACCGAGCTTGAAAATGTGGAACTTACCTAAAATAACTGCACATAATTTTGAATGTATACATAAAAAAATGGATAATATTTGCTGCTGTGAAAAAATTGATTTTACAAACGAATATACTTACCTTGGCATAATCGTAGACAATAACTTTAAATGGGACAAAAGTGTGACCAAAATTTGTAACCAGCTCCAATGTTTGGCGAGTAATTTTTATAAATTAAAATTTGTATTGCCACGATGTACTCTCAAACTTATATATCATTCTATGGTCGAATCAATACTTAGATATGGAATTCGAACTTGGGGACACTTGAGTAATATTAATATTAAATACATTCAAAATCTACAAACTGCTATAATTATAAAAATTGTTAAACCTAGCATTTACAAACAAAGAAACAACTTAAAATTACTGTATGGCTCTGAGGGCCTACTTCCAATTAAAAGGCTTCTCTGGTTTATTATAATTATGGATAATGCGGGAGAAAATGCGTACAAAAAATCATTGGTGCATAGTCAAAAAACAAGATTTACTGAAAAAAAGGCCTAAAAATTCCACTATAAGTATGGTAGCAGAACACTTGACTATTTGATACCTGTAATTTATAACAAATTTAACAAAAACTTTAACTTTAAAAATAATGAGGAACCCTGCCCTAAACTGACAAAAAAGTGGTTAATAAATGAAAAAAACGTTTATCTATCCTGAACATTGTATTTGGTATTAATATTTAAACTTAAGCTAATGTGTATTATGTTATAACATTAAATGGTAGAACTACAGACAAGCTGATTGTCACAGCTTTGTGGGACTACCCATATCTTATATTGTATTAATTGTAATTATATTCAATTAAATAAATAAAATAAAATAAAAAACTCGATCGTGCCATATCTTCCTCGGGTGTCCCCGACTTCTCAAGACATTCACTTCCAAGTCGTATTGTCCCCACGCCTATTTCTTCTTTCATCAAGTCCGCCTCATTTTACCACAAATAATTATATGATTCGTATCTTTCTCAGGCATCCCCGACTTTTTCTACTATTTAATTCACGTAGTATTATTAAATTCACATTGTAACCCTTAAAAACCTACCTTCTGTAAACATTAATTCGACTCCGTATCTCATTCCAGTGCAGAGATAATTAGTTAAGTGCTTCTCGGGCGTCCCCGACTCAAACCACTTTTTAAACCATCCTGGTACTTATATGAATAAATTTTGAAATTTTCATCATAATCGGTCGCATATTTTTTCGATCTACAGGAGACAAACAAACAAACAAGCACTCATTTTGTATATATATATAAATTTTTGGAATAGGCATTCTTGTGTTGTGTGTTTGATCTACTTTTTCTTTATATATGGAATCCGACAAGGGGTTTTGACATACAATTTTCAACTATAATACCCATAGAACAAGTAATATATTAATAGACTTATATAATAATTTGATATATCTTCTTTGTACATAAATACTTTTGCTTACCGAAAGCTTAGTCATAGAGTTTAGGATCGATTGAATTTAATTTATATTTGTCTCACAAGAGTTTCCCCAAAACGTTATTCCGTATCTGATAGATTCCACTAGCGATAAATATATTATTCTATATTATTGTAGAAAGCAATCACTTTGTTGTTTGACATATTTAAAATGAAATAAAATAATTTTTCTTTTAAAACCACGAGTTTTTAATAATTTTTTGAACCGACCGGTTTCGCTTTACTCAAGCATCGTCAGGGTACAAATTATTACTTATTATTACAGTAATAAATAAACAAATTATTACTGTAATAATTTGTTTATTTATTATTATTTGACGGCCGGCATAGTCCAGTGGTAACGCATTGGACTGCCATTCCGAAGGTCGCGGGTTCGAACCCGGCGTGTGCAAATACATTTTTTTTTTTTTTGTTTTTTAAAAGAAAGACAAACATTCCCGGGTTACGAATAACCCAACAATGTTTGAAAATCTCCTACTACCACCAAAGAAAGCCGAAAATGTTGCTTGTGTTGTGATGGAGAACTTAGCCAGCCGAGGAATCGAACACGCGACGCTCGGGTGAGACCCAAGCGCTATGCCCACTCAACCACTGACCGGTCCAGTTTTATTTGATTAATTTGTGTTATTTCACAATTAATTAATAAAAATAATATATAGTATATTTGCGGCACGTTCCAGAGTGGAAGATACTACCAGTATCGCCCTAGTGTAAGACCACCATTCAGAATTGAAACGTTGCTCCAAATGGCTTTAGCCGTGTTTAGTGACTAGATCTGAATAGCCAGGTACTTCCCCACCTTCCTCTTTCCCTTCCCCATTTACCTTCAGCCTCACAACACCCCCCAATTGGGGATGCAATAGTCTCACTGGCTCCAGACGGGAGCAGTTAGGACTCTTGTGAGGTTTTCACTATGAAAAAAAAAATATTATTTTAATTTAAAAGCAACATATCGTCAAGAGTTGTGAAAAATGGAAAATCAACCAGGTCTGGAGCAGGTGCTAAAGAGGAGTAAGCTGTTCATTTTTCCCTATAAACAGATGTAGACGTGAGGTTACCGTAGTCAGTGCAAAGATACTGGCTTTAAATTTCCTAGCAGCGTGTACACCGCTCTGGTTTGTGCCAAACCAGGATAGTAAGCCAGGATCGCCTCTTCTGCACGGATAGTGGTATTGGTGGGGGCATCAACTTACTAAATTCACGTTTGGACAGCACTGGCATTACGAGTAAATCTCTAGCACCGTGTAAAAAAGGCATTAAAAAGTAGATTAGAAATCTGTACAACTGTACACGACAGTGTCTGCACTAACGTTAAATCTGAGACTTTTTCAAGAATAAATAATGTTGCTACAATAATAATACATTAAAAAACTCTTGGCAAGGATAACCTTAAATAGATATTAATATTAAACGGTTTAGTTAGAGGGAAGATCAGAGGACCAAAAGGTTCGACGGCTAAAATAAGGTTTTTCAGTAGCACAGTGGTTGATGTATCCCTCCCGGAGCGAGTAGCGAACCCGAGTTCAATTCTTGGTTGAGATCTAATCTCTTATCTTTTGTGTCTTTTCTCTTTTCTGTTCTTTAAATCTTATAAACATTGTTTCATTAATTATTAAAATCACAATGAACACTAAACCAATTTTTTTCAGATTTTCGCTTTAGAGGGAACGGTTCAGATTGTTTGCTGCCCTCAGGTGACAGTAGTTGAAGGTAAAGTACCCAATAATTAATTTATTAAATTAATCATCATTCTCTCAATAAAATGTACCTATTCTTGCATAAACGGTATTGTTGCTTTTGCAGGTGATCAATGCTCGGTAGTTGAAACAGGGCGGGCCGGCAAATGCCTTCGTATATCAAAGTGCCCCGTTGCCGTAGAGGCTGTCCTGAAGGGAATCACTCCTCAGGTGAACTTTTACAGTCTCTAATCTTATTTATATTTATTGAATTTTATTTAATCTTTTTTTACAGCACTATTTTTAATCGTGAACTTAATTAAAAAATAATGGCTTGTCCATCAGGATGCAAGTTTAATGCAAGTTATTTTTTACCGTTTGTATTTTTGCTTTCAGATTTGCGATTCAGATGGCTCTGTTCCGATTGTCTGCTGCGAGGGGCTTGTTGCAGGTATAGTACCCAGAACTAAATCATGATTGATTAATCGTATCAAATCGATTGCGATGGTTAGTTTGGTTTTCTGTACAGTAACACAAACCTGTTATATATTGCAAAAGGAAGAGAGTTTGAGACTTTATCACTACGAATTCTTGATGATAACTCGTACTGTAGCCCAGCAATCATTAACCATCAAAAATTTCACTGACGCACATTATTTCCGTATTATGGGTAGAATCTTCATTGTCATGTTGTGTTGTGTAACCCTGGTGTGTTTTTTTGTTTGAAGGAATGAACTGCACGATGAAGGACACGGGGACAGCAGGAGTGTATAAACCGTTTGCCAACTGCCAGACAGCGAAGGAGGCTGCCTCTAGTGACATTTTATCACAGGTGCTGTTCTTTCCTTTATGCGTCTCTGAAATTAACAAGTTTTAACATTCACGGCAATTTTACCTTCTATTAATAAAAAAGTACTAAAAAAAATATTTCGATTTAATGCGTCGGTTAGGTTTATAAACTCCAATCCCATTTTCGGATCTACTTGTATTCCGTTCGCTCGGGTCACCAAATAATTGCTTTGTCCTCTTTTCTGCTCTGGATGTTGATAGGTTCTGCTCTGGTGTGTAGATATCCATTAGATTGGGTCGCTTTTCTAATCATTTTGTTTCTATGGCTAACATTTTGTTTTCGCATCACCTCTTCGTCTAGAAAAGGCAGGATTTTATGTTGGTTTTTCAGCTCAAATTAACCATACCAAATTAAAAGTTGAAAACCACATTAATTTCACTAATTATAATAATAACTGAAAAACCGGCACTAAGAGGATTAGCGCTCGCAATACGGTTTCACTTACATAGTAAATAAACTCACACAGCTTGAACTCCGGAGCAACTCAATTCAACAAAAAGATCCCTCCCACCTTAAATATGAGTACTCAGACCAGAGTAGGTTAGTCCCACAGGCCGAGAAATACAACAGTCCATGATGAAAATATCCATCAAGAGCATAAAAATGAAAGCAACAATAAACGTATCTTGGCACTCATATAAGCCACTGCGAAAAAACTAAAATGATCTAAATACTGTATCATCCTGTGCAGTAATGCAAGATCCGGTTGTTCATTTTTTATTACACTTATAAATTTAGCTTATCATTAAAAGATTAAATTATGAATTACTGTTGGTACCTAGCATCGTATTACCTACACCTTTCCTTTTAATCTCCTTTATGAATATTATTGTTGCCCACCGACCCAAGTCCTACTTTTCCTATGCCGACTTAGCGTAACCAGTTAAGTTGAAAAAATCGTCCTGTCAACACATAATCTGTGTCTGATTACGGAGCCCCCTTTTCGATCGTGTCAAAACTTGAAAAGCCTTCGTGAACTTTTAGAAAATTAGTGTATTGTGTAAGAACCAGCGCAAAGGAGAGAAACCGTGAAAGAATAGAAAAAAAGGTTAGTCGGCATATCCGAAGTTTCCATTCCTGACAATAACAAGTTCTTCAACTTACGGCAATTTGATTTCCTAAATTAAATCAAAAATAAAACCAGCAATGAACAAACTGTTTGATATCAATTCTCTTTTCAGCTGTTTTTCCTTACTCACTTTCATAAAAACAAGAAGTGTCCGGTGACAACAACAAAAACAATTTCATATAAATATAGTACCTTTATAAACAAAGGTGTAATAACATATACACAGTGCAACAATTCTTAGCGTTCAAACGCAATCGATGTTGACATCCGAAGCGATTCGGCGAGTTAGTCCCACAGGCCGGGAGATAAAACAGTCTTTAAAGAAAAGATATCCATCAGCAACATAGAAATTAATTTAACAATGAATGCAATTGGAGACTCATAATTCATAATATTTTTGAACTCTGAGTTATTTTAACTGTTTTGGCCTCAAACCCAAATTTAATGTATTCCTCTCGGAGCGAGGACAGGTCCCGAGTTTGATTCTCGTACGTGAGCAAATCGTTTATTTTCTGTGCCTTTTTATCCCTCAAATCTAAACAGCAAAATCATAAAGAAGATTAATTTAAAAAAGGTAATTTAAAATAATAACAAAACTGTTTTGTTTTCAGACATGCGACGTAGAGGGCAACGTTCAGATTGTCTGCTGCCCTCTGGTAACAGTGGTTGAAGGTATAGTACCCAGAACTTAATCATCATTCATTACAAATCCAGTAGGCGATGCGATGGCTCGATGATTTCCTAGGCTCACTCATCACCACATTACCATCATTGCAAAAGGCAGCCAGTCGTTGAGGCTGAATAAGAACGGCTCTGAGTGTTTGCAACATTATCACTAGGAATTCTTGATGATACCTCGTACCGTAGACACAGCACTTCTGAGTATTTAACATGGTCAATCGATATAGTTTTTATCGATAATGTTCATAACTTGTCATTGTTCCCGAGCATGACTGCAGATCCTCTACAAAATGACAGTTCCCATATATTCTACTTTTAATGTTGTTTGTATATTAGCGATCTGCATTCGTGCTCGGGAACGACGACAAGTTACTGATATTTTTTATAATTTTTTTTATAAAATATGCTAGGGTAGCTGGTTCTATGATAACTCAGCACAGTGACAATTTAACACACTTTTAAAAAGTGATATCAAGTCATTAGAAACGTAGAATTTTTTTTAACCTAACCTAACCTACATAACCCAGTTAATAAAGTTTTTGTTTTATCACTTTCCATGACTTTATATAACTTTTTAAAGATGTGATGAATTGTCATTGTGATGATTTATCCGGTTACCAGGGTAGCTTGATGGTGGCTAGAATTGTCATCTTCATGTTGTGTTGTGTTACCCTGGTGTGTCTGTTTGTTTGCAGGTGATAACTGCACGGTGGTGGACACGGCGGTAGCGGGAGTATACAGGCCATTCGCCAATTGCCTGGCAGTGAAGGAGGCTGCCTGTAAAGGAATTTTACCACAGGTACTGTTCCTCCCTTTCAGCGTCTCTGTAAATAGCAAGTTTTTACACTCATGGAAATGTTTCTTCCATTAACAAAAAAATAAACTAGCAATGAAAATATTTCGATTTTATTTTCGGTTCTTCTCATATTCTTTTTGCACGGGTCACCAACATATTGATTCATCGTATTTCACTTTAACACACTAAAAGACACCATAGGTCGTAATCTGAATTGATTAGATCCAACAACAAGATTGCTCTCCCACCTTGACTATCAGTCTATGAGTACTATGACTATTTTACTATTTTACTTTCGTTAAATCTCAAAAACATTGTTTCAGTAATTGAATTGTTTCACAACAAAGACTGACGCTTAGTTAATTTTTCAGATTGCCGCTTTAGAAGACACCGTTCAGATTGTCTGCTGCCCTCTGGTGACAGTGGTTGAAGGTATAGTACCCAGAACTACATCATCATTCATTACAAACCCAATAAGTGATCCGAAGGTTCGTTGATTTTTTAGGCTCCCTCATCACCACAATACTGTCGTTGCAAAAGACAGCATTTTTGAGGTGGAATGCGAATATTTCTGATTGTTTACAACTTCATGCCGTGGATCGGAAAAAACAACCCGAAAAATTCGTAAATTACTTCTGGATTGTGAGAAGAATCTTCATCGTCATGCTTTGTTGTATTGCATAACCCTGGTGTGTCTTTTTGTTTGCAGGTGATAATTGCACGGTGGTGGACACGGAGATAGCGGGAGTATACAAACCATTCGCCAACTGCCAGACAGCGAAAGATGCCGCCAGTAAAGGCATTTTACCACAGGTAAAAAAGAAAACAACAAAACCTAAAATAAAATAAGTAGGTTAAAATATCAACAGAAATTAAGAATAAAAAAACCCAAGAGATCGCCCCTCACGTAGATAGATATTCAATAATAACATCCTGGGGGTTAATTCTAGAAGTGTCTGTAATTTGATTTAGGTACCGGAAAGTACTCCAAAACCTCCCTTATTCAAATATTATTAATACCAATATCAAGTGCTCTAAATTGATGAAATTTTTGTTCTTCCCTTTATGCGTCTTTGAAAATAATAAGTTTTTAAATTCACGGCAATTTTACCTTCTATTGATAAAAAAAAACTACAAAAGAAAATAATTTGACCTAAAGCGTCGGTGAGCTTTAAAAACTCCAATCCCACTTTCGGATGTACTTGTATTCTGTTCGTTCGGGTCACCAATGTATTGATTCGTCCTCTTTTCTGCTGTAGATGTAGATAGGATTCAGTGTGTAGATATCCATTAGATTGGGTTGCTTTTCTAATCACATTGTTCCCATGGCAAATCCATCACCTCTTCGTTTAGAAAAGGCAGGATTTTATCTTGGTTTTCTCAGCTCCACTGTGAACTTACCAAAATTAAAGTTGAAAACCACATTAATTTCAATAAATATTACAACTATTGAAATACCGGCCATAAAGGGATTAGCGCTCGCAGTACGGAATCACTTCTGTAGTAAATAAAAACACACATTTCGAAATCCGGAGTGATTCGATTCAACAACAAGAATGCCCTCCCACCTTGATTATGAGTCTATGAGTATTAAGACTATTGGTAAGTTAGTCCCGCAGCCGGGAGATACAACAGTCCATGAAGAAGATATCCATCAGGAACATAGAAATGAATGCAACAATAAACCCATCTTGACACTCATATTAGCCACTGCGGAAAAACCAAAATTGTTTAAATACTGTGTCATCCTGTGCAGCAATGCTAGATCAGGTTTTCCGTTTTTCTGTTTTATTTATAAATTTAGTTTTCACGCGTTAAGGATGATCTTGGCCATATAAGTTTCAGATTTTTCTTAAAACTTGTTAAGTTTTTTTTGTTTTAGTTTTAATAACATCGAAGAATGTAACGTGATGCGGCAACATTGCATTCTTCCCGGAGGAGAGGTCTTGGCTCAATAGTTGGTGTAGATTTAAATTCTTAATTTCTCTGTATTTTTCTCTTTCACCGTCTTTAAATCTCAGTAACATTATGCAAAACATAATAATTAGGTTTTGCAATGGGTTATTTTGAAACATCCGATTGATACTGCTCTTCCATTAAAAACATTTGCTTGTGGGTGGAATAGGAGTGTACATTTGGAAAAACATATCACTTTATTGTTTTTTTTTTAATATTAACTCCACACAGGAGGCCCTGAAGAAAATAATTTCCTTCAGGGCCTATGTCATCTTTGGGGATGCTGTGTGGAGGGTCTTTTTGTGGAGAGGAAGGAGTGAGCATGGGTCTTGAAGAGTCCCATGTTGTAGGAGGGAGGAAACACAGAGGCCGGCAGTTCGTTCCACAGCCGAGCTGTTGAACTTAAGAACGAATCGTAGAAGCGACCCGTTCTCATGTGACAAGTGTCAACCGTGTACAAATGTTGGGCACGCGTTTGGCGTGTATCCCAACTACGCACCGGTGCCGAAGGGATCAATGACGCTAGTTCCTCAGAGCATCTTCCATTGTAATACCGATAGAACAAGGACAGCATACCTACCTGACGCCTGTGCTCTAAAGATTGCAGTCCGTTTGTTAAGATTGGGGAATTTATCAAACGGACCGCCCGTTTTTGCACAAAGTCAAGGGTTTTTTCAGGTATTTAGGGGCTCCGGACCAGAGATGGCTGCCAAATTCGACAGTAGGGCGCACTAATATATAGTAAGGAGCAAGCATAATTTTGTGAAAATTTATTTTCAAATTAAGGATTTCTTAGGAAGTATATGGTTACATCCTAATCATGATTATGAAATTAAAAAACAAACATTTTATTAATTAAAAACACAATGCATGTTTAAATTTGATGAATTCCTCAAATTCTCCGAAACAACCCGTCCTAAGACTTAATTTTTTGTTTCAGATTAGCGCATTAGTGGACACCATTCAGATTGTCTGCTGCCCTCTGGTGACAGTGGTTGAAGGTAAAGTACCCAGAACTTAATTATCATTTAGAAATCCAGTAGGCGATGCGGTGGCTCGTTTATTTCCTTGGCTCACTCATCACCACAATACCGTCATTGCAAAGGGCAGCTAGTCTTCTGAATTTTTGATGACAATCTTACCGTAGACCCTAAAACATCAATCGGAATCTGGATTGCGGGTAGAATATTCATCGTCATGTTGTGTTGTATTGTTTAACCCTGGTGTATCTGTTTGTTTGAAGGGATGAACTGCACTATGAAGAACATGGGGACTGTGGGAGTGTGCAGACCATTCGCCAACTGTCAGACAGCGAAGGAGGCCGCCAGTAAAGGCATTTTACCACAGGTACTTTTCCTCCCTTAATGTGTCTCTGACAATAACAACATATTTGACTTTGCGCCCCTAACATGACCTTCCTTTGCTTACAGAAATGTGACTTGACTGATAACGAGTCGGAGTTGGTGTGCTGCGCGGAGGCTGCCTGTCCGCCGCTGCCGAAGGGACTTGTCACTGAGCTATCGATTGGTTCCAAGGCCACAGACTGTGAGTATTGCTAAACCTGACCACAAATATTCGAAAATTATGTTGCATGTCTGAAAACGTGTTTCATTTTTTTTATAGTTTATTTGTAAATACACCTAATACATAGTTTCAAAGTTAATAATTATTTTTGTATTTTCTCAAATTAAAACTATGCAATAGAAGGTTGTACGAAAGAAAACGATAAACACCTACTAAAAGCAATTAAAGAGAAGTTCAATGTAAAAATACCAAAATGATGAAACTGTTTTTTGAATTAATTATAAATTTTAATATTCATAATTACAAACACTAAATATTCTTAATCTTGATGCTAACCACTTTTCTAGACACAAGCGCCAGCTTCTATAGAAGAGGAACATTAAAAAATCAAAAGCAGTGAAAACTAATTGTATGAATTATTTTAGTTAACATTGATTATACTCTCTAATACATTGCACTGTAAATTGATTAATTATTTAATATATAAAAATAAAACTATCAAATAGTAGGTTATACGATAAAACTGTTACTTTTTTTCAAAGTTCCCTCATTAGACATAATAATAGAGTTTTTCTAACTTTAAGTAGGGCACTTTCAATTTATTATTTCGAGACCTCCTACTAAACAACACATCCGCAAAAATAATTTTTGTGTTTTTCCTTCAGCGTAAGTGTAAAAATTAACGTTTTAACTTTATTAAATCATACGTTCAAATTTAGTTGGCTGAGGTAATGAAACAAGAAACATTATATTAATATACACATCTGATAATTTTTTTGTTTCCTCTACAGACTGCATAAAGCTGTCGGAAAAAAAATTCCCGTGTCAAGAAACAAGGTTCGGTTGGACTCGGGGAAACCTGTGTCCTCTGCACACACCAGACTCCAACATAGAATATCACAGGACTCCCATGAGGACTGCCGCCGAG
Source organism: Hesperophylax consimilis (assembly GCF_061612785.1). Classification (NCBI taxonomy): domain Eukaryota; kingdom Metazoa; phylum Arthropoda; class Insecta; order Trichoptera; family Limnephilidae; genus Hesperophylax; species Hesperophylax consimilis. The sequence goes on along the minus strand of NC_142855.1, from coordinate 10,174,169 downwards.
GTCCCGTACTTAGTAAGTTTCAGACATTAGATAGCTTTATTTATTATATATTAATTAATTTCTTGAAATGACTAACTAGCCTTCACGCCGTTTCCTGGCAGGGGTAGGCAGAGAGAATAGACCGTTACAATACTCTCGCATACACTCCTTGCTTTATTCACATTCATAATTCATCTCACATACTCCTTCGTTATTCTGACTTTTGACCCGACCCGACTCAAGTAACTTCCACGTCGTATGTTCTCTTTACACTACTTTCTTCGTTTATCCGCTCTACATGCCCAAACCATCGAAGCGTCAAGATAAAGAAATAATATGATATTCCCTTGGTGGAAATAAATACTCCAGTTCTATTATTTAACGTCCTGTAGGCATAAACAATTTCTGCGTCTTTTCAAAATGCTGATTAACTAACTTTGTAGTGGTAAAAAAATACAATTTTTGATAAAATATCTGATTTTTGCTGTATTTTAAATAGTCCTAAGCCTCTCCTAAACACACTTCCCAATTAAACAAACTCATCCACCTGTTCCAAGTATTCATCACTCACAACTATATTACATTGCTATTAACATATGACTATTTTTACACTTTGAAACACTATCACCTTAGAGTTGGGCTGGCTGCTCACCAGGCAGCCGCCCTATAAAGCAGCACCCAGTTGTAGCTTGTAGCAGCCAATATCACCAGTTCTACTGGCTGCCACGATAAGTGCGTGAGGACTGAGGACTGAGGCATCCACACACATGTACCCTAGTCACATTTGAGGCTGGCTTCCACAGCCGACGATATTTGGCTTCCATAGAGCCCTAATACACATTGCAGATCATGTTGGCTGCCTAGTGCGTGGCCAGTCAAGTATATACTAACTGCATTCATCCTAGACACGAGAGACCGTCGTTCTTGAAATAAGCAACATTCAAATAGACGCGTACATCCCAACTATTTGCTTATTCATTGCAATACATTTATGTATTTTGGGGATGTTAACTTTCCACGTGTCATTATTTTGTACTTTAGTTATCTCCAAACTCGGTTGGTAAGTGGTCATCAATTTGTAACGCACGTTTCTCTCCAAATCAATATTTGTTTTATCATGTTTAATAAACGAATTTTCACGCTTATTTTATGACATGTTTAGAACACATTATTTTTAAAAATTCTTACGAAATTTTTTTTAAATGTATTTTTTTATTAATTAAGTATGTTGGAGAAAAACTAAACTTTTTAAACAAAAATGAAAGACCATTAATAGAAAGGAACTAAAAACATCGGCAGGCGGGTACAATCCTTGGCTCTGGATTCGGTGGTCACGGGATCAAATGATAAATAATAATTAATAATCATGTGTATTTAAAATATTTATATTCAATTTAATTTATTGTTTTTCTATTAATATTATACACCCAAACTAACATGTCAATTACTTCTTTAAATTACGGTGATTTCTTTTTGGGGCATTACGCCATGTTGCGCTACCTCCTACTTTATCCAAAGTTTCGGACAGCATTACAGTTTCCATCATCAGGGTAGATGTTATTATGATGCTGAAGGTAATGAAGTGGGGAACAGGTAGCCATTAAACATGGCTAAAGCCATTTCAAACAAAGTTTCCATTCTGATGGCCTTCCACCGGGGCAATACTGAGATGTTTTACGATATTTTACTTCAAGTGATATAGCCCTACCATCTCCGGCCAGTCCAGGGCACCCGACAAGCAATCCGGAGGTCGCGGGTTCAAATCCCGGTATGTGCTGGTCAAGTTGTGTTATTATGTATTCATTTAAAATAGTATATAATATACAAGTACAGTTTAATCATAACTGTTACGCTGCTTGAAATGGCTTTAGTCGTGTTTGGTGACAATTTCCTTATTTTTAACACGGTCATACGTGATTATATCTGGATAGGCAGGTACTTTTCTCTTCTGCATCTCGTTCCCCTTCCCACTACCTTCAGCTTCACAACACACCGCAATTTGGGATGCCATAGTGTCACTGGTTCCAGATGGTTGGTTGGGATGCCATAGTGTCACTGGTTTCAGATGGTTGGTTGGGATGCCATAGTGTCACTGGTTCCAGATGGTTGGTTGGGATGCCATAGTGTCACTGGTTCCAGATGGTTGGTTGGGATGCCATAGTGTCACTGGTTTCAGATGGTTGGTTGGGATGCCATAGTGTCACTGGTTCCAGATGGTTGGTTGGGATGCCATAGTGTCACTGGTTCCAGATAGTTGGTTGGGATGCCATAGTGTCACTGGTTCCAGATGGTTGGTTGGGATGCCATAGTGTCACTGGTTCCAGATGGTTGGTTGGGATGCCATAGTGTCACTGGTTTCAGATGGTTGGTTGGGATGCCATAGTGTCACTGGTTCCAGATGGTTGGTTGGGATGCCATAGTGTCACTGGTTCCAGATGGTTGGTTGGGATGCCATAGTGTCACTGGTTCCAGATGGTTGGTTGGGATGCCATAGTGTCACTGGTTCCAGATGGTTGGTTGGGATGCCATAGTGTCACTGGTTCCAGATGGTTGGTTGGGATGCCATAGTGTCACTGGTTTCAGATGGTTGGTTGGGATGCCATAGTGTCACTGGTTCCAGATGGTTGGTTGGGATGCCATAGTGTCACTGGTTCCAGATGGTTGGTTGGGATGCCATAGTGTCACTGGTTCCAGATGGTTGGTTGGGATGCCATAGTGTCACTGATTCCAGATGGTTGGTTGGGATGCCATAGTGTCACTGGTTCCAGATGGTTGGTTGGGATGCCATAGTGTCACTGGTTCCAGATGGTTGGTTGGGATGCCATAGTGTCACTGGTTCCAGATGGTTGGTTGGGATGCCATAGTGTCACTGGTTCCAGATGGTTGGTTGGGATGCCATAGTGTCACTGGTTCCAGATGGTTGGTTGGGATGCCACAGTGTCACTGGTTCCAGATGGTTGGTTGGGATGCCACAGTGTCACTGATTCCAGATGGTTGGCAGTAAAAAATGAACAAATCAAATGAAAAAACGAAAATCAGCAAACATTTAGCGAGCAATTTGAAACAACACTTGCTTAGAGATTAATATGAAGTTGTGTTGTGTTCCCAGGGACATATTGGAACAGGTCGGAGAGAAGAGATCTCCTGGTGGAGGTATCCAGTTACATTACTGAGTGACAGGTGGGTGCTGTGCTCTGCATCCACCATTACATGGATTGGGTGAGTTTATTGTTTCTTCATTTAAAAATTCAACTCCTTGTAATAATGACTGCAACGATGATTTGATATTTGATATTTGAACAATCTCACTTTAAAGAATTAAGCGCATTTTAAACGATATTTCACAAACTTGTGGTATACACGGTGTCTGGAAACTCGTGGTATAAGCGGCGAACTAAAGAATTTACCTCACATAATTGAATGAATTGAGCGTTGCCAAGTCCTGTTTTAACTCGACCGTTTTGCATTTCATCTGTCTGTATGTTTAGTTTTGGGTTCAGAATGGTGGCCGTTTTAATTATTCAGTAAAGATTACTTTTTATGTAAAATTGTCGTGTTTACTTCCTTATTTGCATTTTTTCAATATTGTAGCACCTACCTGCCTGAAGAATATTTGAAAACAGAAATGTCATTGAGTTAGTGACCTTTTTGTATAAGTCCTTATTTGAAATTTAAAAAACGGTACAAAAACCACATATTTGTTTTATAAGTAAACACGTATTAAATATCTACTAATAAATCTTATGACTTCAGAAGAAATTATGCTTACTATTAGCTTCACACAGGAGGCCCGGAGAAAAATAGTTCCCCTCTTTGGGGATGCTGTGTGGGGCGTCTTTTTAGGAAAGGAAGGATGGGAAGTTATGGCAAGGAGAAAGGTACAAGGGGTGAATAGGAATCTGGGGGTTAGTTATGAATCCATCCCTCCCACTGCGGTGCGAGGCAATGTTCCGGGAGAGTCCTGCTGGAGAAGTCAAAGGTCTCCGTCAACCAGTCTCTCCCGATCCGGCCTGCCATGCAGTTGGTGGGCAGACACATCTGCCGCTAAGACACCGATAAACCTGATGAACCGGGCACCCCTGCTAAGTCACCAAACGTTGCGAAACATTTGGGGTGACCTATGACAGAGGTGTTTGTTATGTAATAAATAGTTCTCGGGGCGGCGGTACCCATACCCGCCTCAATTCACCGCGTATACGACTTCTTTTCCAATTCTAAGAGCTTCGTTAGTTCAACTCTGTTCGTTAATAAGCCAGTAATTTAGCATAACGAACGACATTATTAAAGAAGATGTGTATATTGACAGTTAAACGAAGCTTATCTGATGCTATGGAGGCCTAAAATATGTTTATCGGCCGTCGGATCATTTCTTATCAATTGTTGACCATATATGACATATGGCTTTATCGACTGACCGTGCTAGACCTCCAGTAACTTTAAGAGATACAGATTGCTTTTGGAGTGTTTCCGTTGTATTTGGGATACAAGTATTACAAGTGAGTACCGGTATTTCAATGGAAGATGCTCCGGGGAACGAGCGTCATAGATCCTTTGGCACCGACGCATAGCCGTGAGACCCGCCAAATATTTTTACAAAGTTATCACATTTGTCACAAGAGAACAGGTTGTTTCAAAGATTTGTTTTCTTTTTAATTCTACAGCTTGGCTGTGTTTGTTCCCTCCTAAGATATGGGTTTCTTCAAGACGCTCTTCAAGAATTACTTTCTTTCCTCAAAATAACCGACAACAGTGAAATTATTTTCCCGAGGCCTAGTTTAATAATGTGGTTTTTTTATTGATATTTCTGATTTTGAATTATTAGAAAATATCGTTTTTGTCAATCCTTAGCCATTTGCCAACCACTCTAGCTAGTTAACTGAAAAGTCACGGACCGCCACTGGTATACACTCATATAACTGTAATATACATTCAAATGATGTAAGCCTGACTGCTCTGTGCTTACCGTTAAACCTAATGTTAAATACATTGGTATTATATGAAGTGGAAATTACAAACAGTACAAAGGATAACAAAATGATTGTATAGTTTTTAAAAGAATAAGCCCGTCGTCCCACGGATCAGTAACCAAACGACACAGGGTTTTATAGCACTCGGTTTATTTCGATTCCTTACCGACCCGTTGGACAACGGGCTAAGATAAATATTTAATTTTAGAGTAGAACCATTTATTTCTCCCTGAATCATTCTCGGGGGAGGTACATTCAAAACATTCCACAAAATATTAATAAAAAATATTTTTAATTACCCCCCCCCCCCCCCCCCCCCCACTATCAGACTAATTCAAGACTTAAAGGTCCCTTCCCTGCAAATCTATTTATATAAATAAAAACGAAAATGTTAATTTGTTTAAAATCTTAAGTCTCCGAAAGTTCTTCTGATTGCTTTGTTATTTTGAAACAACGTCGCATTCGAATACGCATTCGTTTTTATATACCTATAGCATATAGATGTCACCTGTGACAGGTAAAACATGTTTTCTTCTTAAAACAACGCCATCTGTTGGACGTAAAAGCAACATGCGCCATTGTTTCTCTATCTACACAGACAGACTAAACCACAGCAACGCGTGGCGGGGTACTGCTAATTATTTATAAAAAAATAGCTCTTTTACAAATTCGCTTGTTTTGATGATAAAAACATAAAACCACTTTCGAACAGAAATAAACTAAATATTCTTGGCTGAATAACTATCATAACACAACCACAGACCAACCATTTTATAAAAATATACTCGCTGATGTACCATAGGCTTTCCATAGAGTTTTTCTAAATCTTATGTAGACTGTAGCCTTCCTCTTGTTATGAAGGTAAAGTGTGCAAAATTTCACCGATTTCGGAATAAAACTGTAGATTTATATATGTATGAAAGTTCCGCCGGTTTCCTCCCCGCGGCCGCCCGTGACTCCTTCTTATTATTCTGTTTATATTATATGTCTGACCATAGTAGAAAAGGAGATGAGAAGTTAGTTTCATGAGGATTTGTCATTTGGTGACAGATATAGCACCACATGACCCGACTGGTTTTAAGCCACGCATTCCGTATTTCCACCAATTTATAACACATTTCTCTTGAACACTTTAACATTTAGAGTTTCTAAAAAATATATATTGTTTTTGAAGATAATATTTATACATTTGAGTCGAAACGGTAACTTTACGAAATTCCATCGATCGAAAAAAATCTCAAAGTGTGCTCCGAAAATGATAACAGACCAATTTTGTTCTGTTATTTAACATGTCGTAGGTATTAAAAAATACACAGTGATTCTTTAAATGCAACTTAGGCATTTTTAGAAAGAATTCTTACTAAACGAATCGTGTTTCATTAAATATTTTAACAATTTTCGCAAAATTATTGTCGTTTCATATCTCCCTTCAAACAATCTTCTTCATCTTTTTGAACGCTTACTACGGAGCCTTAAGAACTCTCTCTCTCTGTTTGAAGAGTAAAGTTAGCGAGATGAGTCAGTAGTAGAACAGAATCAATTCCGATATCGACATATATATATTTAGTTTTTAAGAAGTTGCTTTTAAACAGCATATTTGTTGTCGCTAGTATGGTACGCAGTTATTTTATTTTTCACTCCATGTTTACAAATTATACACCATAGTGTATAGCTACACTAAATTCTGCTTTGTAATACGAGTATGTATGTACCGACTTATATGAATGCAATTTATTTTAAGACGCTTTGAAATTAACGATTTTGTAATGTTTTTAAAATAATGAAAAATTGAATTGAATTGAATCAGCGGTTTTCCTTTGAAATATAAAACCATAACAAATATATGATGGTGGTGAATCTCAGATGACGTAGTGATTGTATTAGACCAGGGGTGCTCAAACTTGAACTGCTGGCGATCTACCTCAATATTATTAAATTCCGATCGATCGACTCTGAGAGGCTGAAAGTATGTGTGATGCAGGATTGTCGTCTATGTAGGTAGGGTGTATCGTGACGCAGGTATAAGTGTATATATATAGGGACGTTGCATAATTGCATGGCCACGAATCCACATAGAATTTGGAGGAACGATAGAAATTAGTTGGCATTATGCATTTTTTTAGTCAAGGTAGGTGGAGGTCTGCACTAAAAAGTCAATAAAAAAACTTATATTTATTCAAAATTGCAAGTTTATTGGTTCTTACAAAAAAAAAACGAGTTCTAGTTTCTAAACTTAACTGAATAATGACTTTCGATGTTGAAGCGTGGCACTGCATGTCCTCAGCATACTTTTCATACGATGATACGTAATTACCGGGTGCTAATCGCAAGCACGATGACATATGTTCATCAGTTAGTCGATTGCGATATTTTGAATTCTACAACCTACAAATAAATAATAAAAAAAGAAGACAAAATGAAAGAAAATGGGAAATTTTTCTCGAGATCGACTCAAAAATCACTCGCGATCGACCGGTCGATCGCGATCGACCGTTTGAGCACCCCTGTATTAGACAATTAGACCTACTTAAGATGCACATGGCAATGTTAATATAACCTGCACTTCTTTTGTTTCAGCTTAGAGCGGGTCAACTTCGTCGGATTGGGGGGGAACTTTACACCTCGGTACAACCCTGACGCTATATACAATGTGATAAAAACACACGTCCACCCACTATACAACAGTACTTACTCTATAGTGTATAACAGCATCGCCCTTCTGCAGCTTGACAGACAGTAAGCTTTTCATAATTATACAAAACATTGGAATAATGTTAGTAAAAATCACAAAATAAATAAGTTCATGGGTACGACTGGAATTTCAATTAAAGACCATTTGCTATTACAATTACCAATCTGACGGCCACCGTGGTCGAGTGCTAAGGCTCTCGACTAGCAATCCGGAGGTCGGAGGTTCAAATAGTAAATCTTATTTTAATATTTTATTATGTAGCACATTTGCAGTACTTTCTAGAGTGGAATATACTCTCAGTATCGCCCTGGTGTAAGACTACCATTCAGAATTGAAACGTTGCTTGAGATGGCTTTAGCCGTGTTTGGTGACCAGATCTGAACAGCCAGGTACTTTCCCACCTTCCTCTTCCCCATCTCCTAGGTTAGTTCCTTATAACTTATTAGCAGGAATAGTTCCACCTGTATAGTGCCACCTCAGTGTAGGTCGACCAACAAACACTCCTATGTCCTGTCCTATCTTCCATTCTTGCTACATGCCCTGCTAGCGGAACAGGCCCACTGTTGCTTCACATGGTCTGATGCTCTGTAGGGAACTCGCTTGCATACAAGGGTTAGTTCAAGCAACGCCGGTTCCTTATAACTTATTAGCAGGAATAGTTCCACCTGTATAGTGCCACCTCAGTGTAGGTCGACCAACAAACACTCCTATGTCCTGTCCTATCTTCCATTCTTGCTACATGCCCTGCTAGCGGAACAGGCCCACTGTTGCTTCACATGGTCTGATGCTCTGTAGGGAACTCGCTTGCATACAAGGGTTAGTTCAAGCAACGCCGGTTCCTTATAACTTATTAGCAGGAATAGTTCCACCTGTATAGTGCCACCTCAGTGTAGGTCGACCAACAAACACTCCTATGTCCTGTCCTATCTTCCATTCTTGCTACATGCCCTGCTAGCGGAACAGGCCCACTGTTGCTTCACATGGTCTGATGCTCTGTAGGGAACTCGCTTGCATACAAGGGTTAGTTCAAGCAACGCCGGTTCCTTATAACTTATTAGCAGGAATAGTTCCACCTGTATAGTGCCACCTCAGTGTAGGTCGACCAACAAACACTCCTATGTCCTGTCCTATCTTCCATTCTTGCTACATGCCCTGCTAGCGGAACAGGCCCACTGTTGCTTCACATGGTCTGATGCTCTGTAGGGAACTCGCGCGCATACAAGGGTTAGTTCAAGCAACGCCGGTTCCTTATAACTTATTAGCAGGAATAGTTCCACCTGTATAGTGCCACCTCAGTGTAGGTCGACCAACAAACACTCCTATGTCCTGTCCTATCTTCCATTCTTGCTACATGCCCTGCTAGCGGAACAGGCCCACTGTTGCTTCACATGGTCTGATGCTCTGTAGGGAACTCGCTTGCATACAAGGGTTAGTTCAAGCAACGCCGGTTCCTTATAACTTATTAGCAGGAATAGTTCCACCTGTATAGTGCCACCTCAGTGTAGGTCGACCAACAAACACTCCTATGTCCTGTCCTATCTTCCATTCTTGCTACATGCCCTGCTAGCGGAACAGGCCCACTGTTGCTTCACATGGTCTGATGCTCTGTAGGGAACTCGCTTGCATACAAGGGTTAGTTCAAGCAACGCCGGTTCCTTATAACTTATTAGCAGGAATAGTTCCACCTGTATAGTGCCACCTCAGTGTAGGTCGACCAACAAACAGTCCTATGTCCTGTCCTATCTTCCATTCTTGCTACATGCCCTGCTAGCGGAACAGGCCCACTGTTGCTTCACATGGTCTGATGCTCTGTAGGGAACTCGCTTGCATACAAGGGTTAGTTCAAGCAACGCCGGTTCCTTATAACTTATTAGCAGGAATAGTTCCACCTGTATAGTGCCACCTCAGTGTAGGTCGACCAACAAACACTCCTATGTCCTGTCCTATCTTCCATTCTTGCTACATGCCCTGCTAGCGGAACAGGCCCACTGTTGCTTCACATGGTCTGATGCTCTGTAGGGAACTCGCGCGCATACAAGGGTTAGTTCAAGCAACGCCGGTTCCTTATAACTTATTAGCAGGAATAGTTCCACCTGTATAGTGCCACCTCAGTGTAGGTCGACCAACAAACACTCCTATGTCCTGTCCTATCTTCCATTCTTGCTACATGCCCTGCTAGCGGAACAGGCCCACTGTTGCTTCACATGGTCTGATGCTCTGTAGGGAACTCGCGCGCATACAAGGGTTAGTTCAAGCAACGCCGGTTCCTTATAACTTATTAGCAGGAATAGTTCCACCTGTATAGTGCCACCTCAGTGTAGGTCGACCAACAAACACTCCTATGTCCTGTCCTATCTTCCATTCTTGCTACATGCCCTGCTAGCGGAACAGGCCCACTGTTGCTTCACATGGTCTGATGCTCTGTAGGGAACTCGCTTGCATACAAGGGTTAGTTCAAGCAACGCCGGTTCCTTATAACTTATTAGCAGGAATAGTTCCACCTGTATAGTGCCACCTCAGTGTAGGTCGACCAACAAACACTCCTATGTCCTGTCCTATCTTCCATTCTTGCTACATGCCCTGCTAGCGGAACAGGCCCACTGTTGCTTCACATGGTCTGATGCTCTGTAGGGAACTCGCGCGCATACAAGGGTTAGTTCAAGCAACGCCGGTTCCTTATAACTTATTAGCAGGAATAGTTCCACCTGTATAGTGCCACCTCAGTGTAGGTCGACCAACAAACACTCCTATGTCCTGTCCTATCTTCCATTCTTGCTACATGCCCTGCTAGCGGAACAGGCCCACTGTTGCTTCACATGGTCTGATGCTCTGTAGGGAACTCGCGCGCATACAAGGGTTAGTTCAAGCAACGCCGGTTCCTTATAACTTATTAGCAGGAATAGTTCCACCTGTATAGTGCCACCTCAGTGTAGGTCGACCAACAAACACTCCTATGTCCTGTCCTATCTTCCATTCTTGCTACATGCCCTGCTAGCGGAACAGGCCCACTGTTGCTTCACATGGTCTGATGCTCTGTAGGGAACTCGCGCGCATACAAGGGTGGAAACTGTGATATATACCTAGCGCAGACCCTTGAAACATCGCAGATAGTCTGAATTCTCAACAAATCAGTTCCAATTTTGAAAATAATGACACTTAAATTCAAAACCAAAGTTCTGGATATGATTTTTAATTTTCACGTCTTTAAATTACAGTTTCTTTTTGGGGTATTATACCTCCTTCTTTAGCCAACGTTTCGGACAGCATTATAGTGTCCACCATCGGGGCAGATGTGTAATCGAATGTGAAATTACATGTTTATTTGTAATTACTGTAATGCTGTCCGAAGTGGGCTAAAGAAGGAGGTAGCGTAACATGGCATAACACCCCTAAAATAAATCAAAGTTCTGGAGTTCATTGAACCAGAGTTACGGACAGAGTCACAACTGACATTAGAACCTATTTGTAATTATTATTACAATGTTACAGTCAATAATCTGTTGAAAAGTAATGTCACGATATTTATTATTTTTATGAAATTTTATAATTTATTGTTACTTTATTACCATTATTTCCAATGTCAAATAACAGGTGACAGGGTCTCACGAGTGTCATGCGTCATGCGTCATGCAGGAATATCGGCATACCGCACCTAAAGGATTAGGGAATATTATTGCATTGCACTACCACTTCACAGTTTTACAGAAATAAATTATATAAATTTCAGGGTAACATTCACAAGCAGAATAATCCCAGTCTGTCTCCACACCGGCACAACTCTTCCTGACAGTGGCTTCCTCCTCACTGGGTGGGATGGCTCACTCGCCGCACCTCCCCACAAGGTTAGAACACATTTCTCTGCCTTCAGAATGAACAATGACCGATGATGTGATAACTATATTATAGACAGCTGTGGCTGGTACTAAATGTACATTTGTTTAAATAGATATCTAACCCCGCAGGGGTAGGCAGAGAGGAGGGACCGCCACACAACTCTGTTTTAACACACACTCCTCGCTTTATGCACATTCATACATAGGTTCTGTTAATCTGAATCTTGAGATAACCCAAGTACTTGCCATGTCTACCTTGGGAGTCCCAGACTCCTTCTCCCATCCACTCCTTTCTCCGTACATTCGCTCTACATGTCAAACCCATCTTAGGGTCCCTTTATAAAACTTTTCCACAAAGCTTACATTATTGAATTCTTTTCCGATCTCCACATGTTTATGGTATTTCTACCACTCTGAAGAGGACAAATGAAATGTTGATTAAAGCACACACTTAGAAGTAGCTGCTTCAAATCCTCGCGTTAATTTCACGATAAATTATTAATTTAATAAAAGTAATGTACATATATACCTATTTGTGGCACGTTCCAGAGTGGAATATACTCTTAGTATCGCCCTGGTGAAAGATCTTCATCCGGATCGAATGTATCTTGAAATGGCTTTGGTCGTGTTTGGTGACCAGATCAGGTACTTCCCCACCTTCCTCTTCTTCATCTTCTTCGCCTCCCCACTTCCTCAATTGGGGATGTCATAGTCCCACTGGTTCTAGACGGTTGGGAGTAGTTGAGAGACTTGTGTAATATTTACATTAAAAAATACATTTTTTCAAAACCTCACTTCACATTGTAATACTAGACGGATTGTTCTCATTGGATAAAACAATTAGTTGGTACGTTTTTCAACATTTCAGACGACAATGCAGAGAGTATCTCAGGAGGAGTGCTCTAGAACATTCTCCGCTGGCAGGTATGGACACCCTGCCGGCATAAAACATGACCTGAAGATTTGCAGCCGCCCAGTCAACACAGCTGGAGTATGTGAGGTATGTAACGCTGGGATGTATTGTACACCAAGCTCATTATAACAAGGATGTTTTTTATTATTTAATATTTTGATAATAAAACATTGATATAACAAGAATTTTATAAATAACAAAAGAGTAGTCCGCTGCCATGGTAGCTTGTCTACAAGAGTAGTCCCGCTACCTGCCCCATGGCAGCTTGTCTACAGGTTTCCATTTTTTTTTAATTTAATTAACATAACACATAATCATTTTGCATATAAAATTTAGTTTTAATTTCATAATAATGTCTATATTATGTAATGTAACATTCAATCTCAAAGGACGGGTTGTTTCACAGAATTTGAACAATTCATCAAATTTCAAAGTTTATTTTCAAGTTCTGTGAAGGTTCTATTCATTTTCTGTTAGTATTTTAGCTTTGTGAAGCCCTTGGCCAATAATGATATAATAAAAGAACTTGAATAGAACCTACAGGGAACATGAAAACCAACTTTGAAATTGTTATTATTCCGCGAAACAACCCGTCCTTATTCTTCTTCTGATTGCTCTCTTCTCTCGGAATGTATCTACTTTTAAGGAGAAACGACTTCCTTAATTAATTCCTCCCGTGGATTATCATTTGGGTAACTTTTTCATATTATATGATTAAGTAGGTAGGTATATAAGTACCTTCTTACAAATCTTAAGTTTTCAGAAGAAATTTTTATTTAATGAGAGAAAAACGAAAACATATTTTTTGGGAGCGAGGACTTTTATTCACAGAACTACTAGGATTAGGTTAGGTTAGCTTAACCAAACCATTTCCATTGACCATGAATGTAAACACTGACTTCCTACCGGTTTTAAAGAAGCGATTAATTAATTAAAATGAATTAATAATCTGACATTTGAAGTGTGTTCACCTTATCACTTTATTTGTTCTCAGATCTGGTACTACGGCAGCCCGCTGACTATAACCAACAGCCCCAGGGTGGCCTGTACTCACCTGCTGGTGGGGTTGGCATCTTGGAATAAGAATTCACCCTGCACATTGACCAATACGCGGATATCTACCTTTGTCCCTTGGATAGAGGGTATTGTGTGGCCTGAAAGCGGTGTTGTTGTTTAGGACCGTGTTTTAAGCAATTTGTAATTTTTTTTTTCACTCTGCATATAATGGTATCAATAGAATTAGTTGAGGGGGGCAGTTGCCCTAATACCCCCCCCCGTGTATACATGGTGTCTGGAAACTTGTAGTACAAGCGGTAAATTGGCGCATCTACGTCACATAAAAAACCCAAAAAATCCTCTGGTTTTCAATTCAATTCTTTTATTACATTTTTTTAACCTTTTGTAGCCGGGCCGAAGCTTCGACACATTTTAAAATACTACCAATTAAAAAAAATATAAATTCCAACTTCTGACTCGATTTACTCGAAAATAAAAACTCACATACCTAATAAAAAAAATACTTTTGTGATAGGTTCATCAGTTTCCCCTTTGTACTATGAGTTTCCGGACAACATGTATTACAAAAATCCCACACAGGCAAGGCCAGTGGGTAGGCATACTTGGGATTAGTTAAAGGTACTTAAACATGACTTATTATGGAATGTAGGTACATACCTATATTATTTCTATAAAAATTAGTTTTTTTATGTTTTAATAATATCAAAATCAGTTGTAGTTTTTAAATTGTAAACACGTTTTACAGAAGAAAAACATATTTTTGTAATACTGTTTCATATACTGAACTTAAGTACAAAAATGGTTCACTTAAAATTTTCTTACTTCTATCTGAGTAATATAAAGTAAAATTAAAATGTTATCGACCTTATTCTGCTACTTTAAAAAAACAGTTTACTGAAGTTATATAACAAATCTGAGGTCAATCGGCCAACTGGTTATTGAGAAATCGTAGTTGCCGATTTGTATTTGTGCGTGTAAAATGGATGTACCATTGGGTGAGATTAAAATGAAGTAATTGATAGTTAGCAGCTAATCAGCCAACCCAGGGCCAAGAACAACTTGTTCCTCTCTCTTGGAAATTGGATTATAGTCAGTTTGGCATTCTGTCCTTCAGTTCTTGTTACTTGTTGCCTTCTCACTACTTGTCAGTACTCATACTTCCCTCTATTCTATAACTTTCTAGACAACAATACCGCATTAAGTAAGGTGGGGATGATGGGTAGATACTGCGTGCAAATGAATCATGAATATGTTTTAGTGTTTTGTGAACACCTCACTAGGAGAACAACATCATATGCTGAGGTGTTCACATGTCTTAGTTATGTGAATTATTAGAATATTATTAAGTACTATTTTATGTAAATGTTGACTTTTTTTAATGTTATTAAATTATTATTTTTTTAATGTTGACTTTTGTTTAATGTTATTAAATTTTGAATAAATTAGTGCACCTTTTGTTTTGATCCCGACTGAAACCTTTTTTTTATTTTGTGTTGGTGTATTCTGTATTACCCATATTGTCGATAAAAGCCTTTCAAAAGCGGCTCTGTGGTTCGGGAAGTGGGAGGTAGTATTAGTTATCCGAAGGGAATACCAATATATTTAATTAATTTGCCGGTACTCACCTATTCTGAAGTCGGCAGCACAATATATATATTTATTTATTTAACGCCCAGAGGGCTTTTACATGGTTGGTAGTATAATTTTAATTTGACAGATACTTTGAAACATAAAAAATAAGAATAAAATTACATTTGATAAAAGCTATGCAACAATTCATACAAACACAAGAAACAAAAACAGAAAATTACAGCTATTTGTAGGTTTACATGATGTGTTTAGGAGTATTGTTGAAATAAATGTTTTAAATGATCCACAAAACTTGCCAAGTTGGTATTGAATATGTCAACATCACCCAAGTATGTAATGATTTCCTATGGTGTGAAGTCGTTGTATCGGAGAGTGGGCAATGTAGTTACGCTTATGTGTGCTGCTGTAGAATATTGTATTTTGTCGTGTTGTTACTGTGGGTGTATGTATGTTTATAAGTTGCAGGAGTTCACAACAGTCGAATTTAGAGTTAAGTATTTTGAATAAGAACGTTAAATCGTTTATTTTACGTCTATCTTCTAATGTATCTATTGTTAGAGTATTTAATAAGAAGTTGTATTTTAAGTCTTCGACAGGGATTTTTAATTTAAAATTTATAAATCGTAGAATTTTTTTTTGTATTCGCTCAATGTTGTTAATGTGAATTTCGTAAGATGGAGACCAAACTACTGAGTTATATTCAATTAAACTTCTTACTAGAGATATGTATAATAGTTTAATGGCTTGTAAAGAATTAAAGTTGTTAGTTGTTCTTAATACGAAGCCTACTGTTTTCATACCTTTGATCACAATTTGATGGATGTGGTGATATTGGTGAAACTTAGTTTTTTGTCCAAAATAATTCCAAGATCTCTCATTTCAGTGACTCTTTCTTAAGCTATGTTATTGATAGAATATTCGAATAAAACAGGATTTTGGTTTCTGAAGAAAGTCAAGGTTTTGCACTTTACTACATTTAAAAATAAATTATTTGAACGCACCAATCTCTAAACTTACTAATATTTGACTGTAGTATATGGCAATGATTTATATCAGTTATTTTCTTGTATATTGAAGTAACCCACCGCTGTCCCACCCCGGTATAGGTGACTTATGGTCACCCCTTCGGAGCTCTCACAAGAATCTAATTTTTTTGTGTAAACGACTCTACATAATATAAGAAAGAATCTAGACCTTCAATGTTCCCGCATACAGTGTTAGGAAGCGGTATGCGAGCGCTTACAGGTAAGTTACTACAGAGCAATAAATGCTTCTCAACTAAGAAAGACAACAACAAAACAGAAAAAAGATGGACAGTTTGGAGAACGTGGAATTCGTAATCATTTGACAAAACCAAGAAAAAAA
Organism: Hesperophylax consimilis; assembly: GCF_061612785.1. Lineage (NCBI taxonomy): Eukaryota > Metazoa > Arthropoda > Insecta > Trichoptera > Limnephilidae > Hesperophylax > Hesperophylax consimilis. The sequence continues at coordinate 10,157,813 of NC_142855.1, read as the reverse complement.
ATGAAAAGACTATAAAGTGTAGATGTGTCACCAACCTGGAATTAAAAAAAAGAGATGAGAAGCATATTGTTAGAGTGTAAAAAAAATAAAAAGATAATGATAATAGAAAAGTAAAAAAGGACATATTCAGCAACCATCACGAATATCGTGTGGTCACTGAGTAGCAGATGACCTGTAAGCATAAGAATATAAGAAGAAAAAAGAAAAGAAAGGTGGTTCAGCGCCTCGCAGCTGGCTGTCCTGTGAGGGGATTAGTGGTGGTTGGGAAGACTGAGACGGGTCCGGATGCCGCGCCCCTAAGCCGACCTCCCGGTAGTGCCCCGAAGAAGTGTGTGGGATGGTAGGGATTATACCCTAAAGACCCTAGGGAAGAAAAGCGTCGGGTAGTCGGAGGCAGGGCGGAAGGCACCAAGACCTGCACAGTCGTCCCTCTGACCACCATCCCTCCTCAGGGGTGGCGCAGATGTTTGGCAAGGTTCCACACTAACAGAGCTCCGGTGAGCGAATGCGGGGACAAAGGCCCATGGTCCAACCCCAATTGGGGAAGAGAGAAAGACAACACAGACAAACAACGGAGTTCAGTAATCACCTGAAATACATTGCAGAAAATAAAAGTAAAAAAAATAACAGTATCTAACTAGGTAAAAGAAATAAAATTTTCCTGAAGACAGGAATTCAAGAAAGAGAAACAAAATAAACAATATATTAGGAGTATAAAAATTTAAAGAACATAAGAAAAAGTCATATTAATAATCCTGAAAAACAAGAGAGACTCATAAGAATTAAAGAAAAGCACGAAGAAAAAGGAGAGACAAGCAAGGAGATAAAGAAAAAATATACAAGTTTGTATGGTAAAGTAAAGTGAGCAGTATCCGTGGAAGTACAGGCGCAGTACACTAGGGTTCCTGAGTTTGCAATTAGTCAGCGACTCTAAGCTCAGACCATCTCTCAACCCAGATCCTAGTAAACTTCCTCAAACACTCTAAGTTCACCTTATTAGCGACAAGATCGGTGTTCCACACCGGTCTTATGATGACATCCAAACCATCGAGCATTTCCTCTCTTGCATCCATCATGATCTCACAGTGCCACAGAATGTGCTCAGCCGACTGGTACGTGTTCCCACAGGCACAATTTGGATGGTTAGACAGGGCGAGGCTGTAAAGCCTCCCCCTGAATTCCCCATGTCCTGAGAGAAGCTGGGTTATGTGATGGTCCAGGTTTAGAAAGGCTCCTTCCATTCTGCTTTTAACTGATGGAAAGAAGGAAAAAGTCCATCTTCCCATGCTTGACCTATCCCAATGGACTTGCCACTCTTTGAGCGACAGATCCCTCATCGTTCGGAGCAGTCCAGGTGAAAACAGTGTGGAATCCTCATTTGAAGGAATATTCTGAAGGTATATATCTAATTTATATTACACTGAAACTCGCTTAAGAAGTTTTTTTCCGTCCCTACAAAAACTGCAAAAACACGATTGTTTCCCAAATAAGAAGGTTCAAAAGTTCGACAGTGAATCCATCACAAACAATAACTAGTAGCGAAATATAAATGTCCCCTTTTTCTTAAAATATGTTAAAATGTATTTAATTCATTCTATCTATGAAATTTAATAATACTTATTTATTAACTACGTGTACAAAACTAGAATAGTGTAATCATTGGTCTCTAATTTTGTCTTTTTCTAGGTAAGAGGAAGGGCATTTTGAGCTACATTGGTCCGACGGTCCGATTGGTCGGGGAGAAAGCTCCCAGGAAACAGAAGAGATGGAGATTTGGATGGGGTTTTTATAAAATTGTTGATTCTAATATTTTATTTTGTATTTGAATTGTTTTTATTGATTACGTGTAATTTGGTTTACAGATGTTTGCGATAGTGGGGCGCCCAATACTTGTTATCCATTTCTTTATTTCATGTTTGAATTTGGTTATTGACTCTGTTTGTCTAATCGTGGCTGGTAGTGTATTGTATAGATTAAAAGCTGTGTATTTAAAATGTCTTTGCCCAAAGGCGGTTCTAGCAAAAGGAGTTTGGAGAAGTTCTTTATTTTTGGCTTGGGTATTGTGTATCGTTTGAATTGTTTTGTAGGGTGTTTTGCTGTTTTGGTGTGAAGGTGATGTAAATAAATAAGTGTGTATTGTAATCATGTAACCTCCACCCCCCCCCCTTACCCCTCTCCCATACGCTCCCTGAAGCTCTGTCCTCATCATTGCTGCTTATAGATTTCTTACAATTAAACTGATTGATCAGTTTTGTAGGATCTAAGTAAGAGAAAATAATGTACAAATAAAAAAAAACTGAATAAACATATATAAAAAAAATTCATTTGCGAACCGGAACGCGAGCCGAACTACGAATTATGGGAAAGGAACGAAGCAACCTAATATTTCTTAATAAGTTGTGGTTCAGCTCGCTTGTGAACACGCAACATTGTATGATTTATCTCTCTTTTTATGTTAATCTTACATTATGTTTAGTGTAAAGTCGTTTAGTACTTAGGTTAGTTTTCAATAATGCTATCTTGAAGAAGGTTGATAAACTAGTTGACACAATGTCTTAATTCTAAAAAAGTGGTTGAAAACAAAATAACTTTTTTTTAAATTTATTTATTTATACGCCCATTGGGCTTTTACATACCTACATAGTTAATAAAAAAATAATATTCTGAAGATTGCAAGTTCACAAAAGTAATAGTAAAAATACATATAACCATATCCATTTGACATATAACAGCAAGTAAATAGTACAAAAATAAGAATATTCCTACTCCTAAGTTATACAGACTTAAATTAGTTAATAAGAAATGTAAAATTTATATGTACCTAAATGCTAGGTAGTGGCAGCAGTAACATGATACAATACGACACATAGTGTATGAGGCCTTTGAGTTAGAAAGCTAACGAAATAATTATTATTGGCAGTATTGTTAACAAATATACTGCGTTTGACTGGTTGTAGTGGCCTGCTAAATCGAGGGCGATCGGTCAGCCATTTTACATAGTTTATATAAAAAAAATATATTGTGCAGATTATAAATAAAGATAATAGACATATAAAACCAAGCAAAAAGCAAATCTAAACATGATAGTTTGTAGGTAGGTATAAGCCTGTTTTGTCAATCTTGAGGAAATAATTCAATAAGAGGTGCAATAGCTAGATGTTTATTGTTTTAATATAAAAGTTCTAATATTTTGGTTTTAAATTTGAAAACCGATTGGAAATGATAGACATCGATTGAACTATATTTGTTTCCAAGTGTATGAAGCCTTTGAATTAGAGAGTTAGTTAGAGAATTATTGGCAGATTTGGTAACAAAATATAGAGCATTTAAACGGGTATCACGGGTAGGTATACGCAAATTAATTAAGCTCGTTATATCGAGGGCATCCAGGTTGCCATTTGATATATTGAAAAGGCAAACTAAGTCACTCACTGTGCGTCTAGTAGTTAAATCGCTTAGGTTTAGTAATTCCATTAGACATGTATAATTAAGTTCTTAGATTGTTATTCCAAGTTTGTAATTAATAAAACTTAGAAACTTATGTTGTACTCTTTCGATTTTTTGCTGATGAGTCTTATAAAATGGAGCCCAGATTGTTGAGTTGTACTCCAAATTACTTCTTACCAACCCAGTATAAAGCAATTTGAAGGAATTAATTGTTTTAAATTCTTTTATCGTCCTCAGAATGAACCCCAGGCATTTCATGGCCTTGTTGGTTATTTCATTTATATGAGGAACAAAAGTTAATTTACTGTCAAATAATATACCAAGGTCCTTAATTTGTTCGACTCTTTTTAGGACATTGTTGTTGATGCTATTTTGATATTTAATGGGATTTTTTATTCGGGTAAAAGTTATTGATTGACATTTTTCAATGTTCAGAAACAGTTCATTAAGGGTGCACCACTCTTGTAGCCTCACAAGATTTGATTGCAATGATGCAAGATTAATTCAATGATAGTAGTATAAGTATTTAATGATAGGTAGTGTTGTTCTAGTCTCTATAATTTTTATGTTACTGTTAAACGTTTTACTAATATTATTTTATATTCATCAGCTTTAATTATTTTGTTTAATTTTCGATAGCTTACTAGATATATTCTGTTTTAAAATGCATGCAAAAGCCCGTCTGGGCATAAAACCAAAGAAAATAAAATGATGTCAAGTCACAAAGTGGTTGCTTTCTTCAATAATTATATACAATTCTATATAAATACTATGGTAAATTAAAAAAAAAAACTATGCATTATAATAAAAATATAAACGTTTTTGGTTTTATAGGACCTGTATAGAATTCAAAAACACAAATAAAATAAATTAAAATCATTTTGTGTGTTTTATTCTTTTCCTGATTCAGCCCTTATTCAGCACATAAAATTTGATGTAAGTGTTAGTTTCTTTTTTGCTTTATGTCCATATTACAACACCTCTGACAACAAATTCTCCGTGGTTTCGCTTACGAGTTTGAACGCTTGTACAAGGAGTTTAAACAGAGTTGGGTTGTTAAGTTCATCTCCATATTTGTGACGTACGCTACGTGGCGTTATTTTTAAAATGGATTTAACTAGACAGGGCTAATCTAGTATAAAGTATAATACATCAATGCAATGAAGCCCTTGCATATTTTGTACCCTTTGTTGTATATGAATAGTTACAGTCAAAACATGAAAAAGGTTTTCTGCACTGTGAGTAAACATATGTTTCGTTAAATATCTCTTTGTTATACATGAATAGTTGCAGTCGGGTCACGAAAAAGGTTTTTCTTCGCTGTAAGTCAGAATATTTGCCTTCAAATCTCCCTTTTGGAAACATGAATAGTTGCAGTCAAAACATGAGAAAGGTTTTTTTCCACTGTGAGCCAGCATGTATCTCGTCCAATGTCCTTTTGCAATACAGGAAAATATGCAGTCGGGACACGAAAAAAGTTTTTCTCTACTGTGAATCCGCAAGTGTATCTTTAAAGATCCCCTTTGAGAACATGAATATACTTCTTAAGATTTTTCAATTGTTGCTAATTATTTGATCTGTTTGATTGCTAACTACGAAAACTTCGTACTATCGTTTTTGTTTTATTTTTTTATAATAATTTTAATATTGTAATTTTTATATTCAACGCTTTAAATCCCGTTTATATTAGTTATAAGGAGAATATTTGTGATGAATTTGAACTGAACAGGTTAATAACACACACAGTTTTTGTAAGCTATTTACTTCAGTTTGAGAACTTTATCTGGGAGAGGTATGTAGACACCACTTGTCACAGTAATATTGCTCAATGGTACCCCTTAATTGTCTAATTGAGAATAACTTGCGTATAGGAAGGGAATTAAGTCACGAAGTGAACTAAGCTTACCTTAGCTGTTAGCATTCTACCTATACATTCTACCTTTACCTGTGATAAATCTTAATCACACTTTACTTATTAGATTTACAACATTCGAAATCTAATCTATACCGAGGGACGAATCACTTTTGGGAAAGTGAATTTTGATCAAATCCTTGTACTGTAGTACCACCCAACAAAAATCGCTTTTCCTTTCCTGAACACTCTCATTAAAGAACATAAATATATACTATTAAAATAAATACCGGAAAGTCCAATGATGTCCTGTTCGTGCGAACCGTATCTAAATTTTACTATAAAGAATTTCAAAAATTTTAACAGCAGTTCATTTATAACATTTGTACATAGTTGACATTATTTGTCACATGACAACGGGTCGTTTGAGTCTTTGAGTGATTGAGTTCAACAGCTCGGCGGTGGAATGATTTTCCGGTATCTGTGTTTCCTCCTTTCAACTTCATAGGTCACAAAAAAATGATGGCATTAGACGAATTTAATAGAATTTTCCACCACTTCTTATGCTGACTTTACATTGAATAGGTTTTGTGATTTTGCGTGTCTTAAAATCTTCCTTTCCAGAAGATTAAATAATTGCAGTCGCAGCATGAAAAAGCTTTTTCACCTATGTGATTCGGTGAGTTTTTCGTTAAATGTCCTTTTGTGATGCACGAAAAGATGCACCCGAGACATGAAAAAGATTTTTTCCACTGTGAGTCCGCATGTGTATCTTTAAATCTCTCTTTTGGGAACATGAATAGTTGCAGTAGGGACATAAAAAAGGTTTATCTCGACTGTGAATCAGCATGTGTCTCTTCAAACAACTCTTTGTTGAACATGAATAGTTGCAATCGGGACATGAAAAAGGTTTTTCTCGACTGTGAGTCAGTAAGTGACTTTTTAGATTTCCCTTTAAAATACATGAATAGTTGCAGTCGGAACAAGAAAAAGGTTTTTCTCCACTGTGAGTCCGTATGTGCCTAGTCAAATCTCCCTTTTGAGAAAATGAATGGTTGCAGTCGGGACATGGAAAAGGTTTTTCTCCGCGGTGACTCAGCATGTGTCTCGTCAAAAGTCCCTTCGTTATACATGAATAGTTGCAGTCGGGACATGAAAAAGGTTTTTCTCCACTATGAGTCCGCATATGTCTCGTCAAATGTCCCTTCGTTGAACATGAATAGTTGCAATCGAGACATGAAAAAGGTTTTTTTCCACTGTGAGTCAGCAAGTGACTTTTAAGACATCCTTTTGAATTACATGAATAGTTGCAGTCGGGACATGAAAAATGTTTTACTCTACTGTGATTCCGCATATGTCTTGTTAAATGTCTATTAGTTTTACATGAATAGATGCAGTCGGGACATGAAAATGGTTTTTCTCCACTGTGAGTCAACAAGTGACTTTTAAGACATCCTTTTGTATTACATGAATAGTTGCACTCCGGACATGAAAAAGGTTTTTCACCACTGTGAATCCGCATGTGTATCTTCAAATTACCCTTCGTTGTGCATGAAAAGTTGCAGTCGAAACATGAAAACGGTTTTTCTCCAGTATGGGTGCGCAAGTGGACTTTTAAAATGGACTTGCCTGAACAGGATAAGTTACAATGAGGACAAGAGAATGGTTTTCCTCCCAGAAGTGACTTCAGATCAGTAAATAAGTCTGAAAAAGATAAGACTTTAATAAGTAAAATTAGGTTATTTTAAGATAAACGTACTAATATTGTGTTTTTATTTGTATTCATGTTATAAACTGTCATAAACTGAGCCTGCTCTGAACACAGGAGTTCCAAGTTAGACAGGCAAAACCCTCCACCCTTGAAAAAAATAAATAAAGATGAAAAAAAACGGGTTCTTAAAAAAAATGAGATAAATAATTTAATGACGACAATTTTTCGAAAACCATTTTCAAAAAAATTTGAACAGTGTTCACAAACATGAGTTAATCGTGTATTGGTAGTATAATTGTTAATATTAAAAAAGTATTTGTAATAAATAAAAACATTTTAAATCGGGTAAAAAAAAAAAATAATAATAATAAATAATTATATAATGGATAACGAAAGATTTTTAAATATTTATGTTGAGGGATCAGTAGGATTTATAGGCCCTGTTAGGAGTTCTACCGAGCCGAACCCTCTGATATGAAAATATCTGGAGTCGGTGAATTATTTTCCCATTTGATCTCTGGTGAGTTGACGTGTTGTTCTTGTAATACAACATCGTGTCGGTAGTTATTAAAAATCAATCACAATGCACTGCCGCGTATGCCCTTAAGTTATTCTATCAGAGATATTTGTGTGTAAAGGCACATACCATCTAGCCTGTGGAGGAATAACAGAAAGCACCTACCGTCGACTCTCTCAAGAACGTCGAGAGCAACAGAAGTAGAAGCAGTGTAAGAAGGACACACGATCGGCCGCCGCCAGCGATAACGCACTTTTGGATCCTCCCAAAAAATAAACAGCCACTAAGGATCAAGCAGCTCCATCATCATCATCATCCCCCGCTAATCTCGAAGATATTCAAGTATAAGTCATGACCAAAACGAACAACCTGGAAAAAAAACAGAACGACATCATGGACCAAAACAACAAGATACTGGAAAGCATTCAATTTATGAACGCACAATATGAAGACTTTATGGCCAGAATCCGTGACGTCGAGCACCGAAATGATGAGCTTTCAGCGAAGAATTCTGCTCTGGAAGCCAGAATCATTGTACTGGAGAATAGTCTCGATTTCCAAGAACGGGCCTTAAAGTTAAGTAATGTAGAAATATGAAGCATCCCTGACATTAAGGACGAATCACTAAAAGACGTGGTCTTCAACATCTTCAAAACAACAGGATCTCCCATCGAAACTAAGGACATCGATGCAATCGATGTGATTTTTGTGATCGATAAATATCGTTCACAAAAAAACAACCAGAAGCAACCAAGGACAATTGTTCTTAAATTAAAATCAAACCTGGCTAGAAACCAACTGCTAGATGATGTGAAATCGAAGTCTTGGAAATAATTGACGACCTAAAGCCATCTAACGCTTGTGGACCAAAGTTTCGACAAATCTCCTAAAAGTAATTAAGTCATTCATAGCAACTCCGATAGCTTTCATTTCAAATCTAAGTCTCAAATCAGGAATATTCCCTAACCATCTAAAACATTCAATTGTTGATGAAATGCTAAACAAAGAATATTTCACTACTATACGATTTTGACAATATAACATACATAATATAATAGTATTTATGAAAACAAATATGTGATAATAATCGAAGTATTCCCTGGTAAGTGAACACAGAAGTATTAGTGAAGAAGTACATAGCAGAATCGGGGACATAATGATAACATAATGAAAGTACCATACCTCGTGAGTATATTTGGTTCTAATGACTGGGTGAGGATAATCACGGGATATAAAAATGGCAATAATAATAATAAAACCTTCATCTTATATTTGTTGTCGGTATTAGGTGTATTGTGTTTGAGATAGTCATAGGGAAGAGAGCTTGTTTTCATCTGATATAAGAATTGCGCCTGAACCACTCTCTTTCCGCAAATAAATCTGTCCTTTGATCCATTCAAATTGATATCGTTTCTCTTTTGCAACTTGGCGAGTTTTATACCAAATCTGCTTCGCCCGAAAAGTTAGTTGCTCAGAAACATAGATTGGCAACCGGGGGCCGGCGAAACCGATGTTTAACGTGTTAAATTTTTCTTCGGTATTGGGTTTATTCTTGTTGAAATATTTCACATCATCTAGCAGTTGGTTTCTAGCCAGGTTTGATTTTAATTTAAGAACAATTGTCCTTGGTTGCTTCTGGTTGTTTTTTTTGTGAACGATATTTATCGATCACAAAAATCACATCGATTGCATCGATGTCCTTAGTTTCGATGGGAGATCCTGTTGTTTTGAAGATGTTGAAGACCACGTATTTTAGTGATTCGTCCTCAATGCCAGGGATGCCTCTTATTTCTACATTACTTTACTTTAAGGCCCGTTCTTGGAAATCGAGACTATTCTCCAGCACAATGATTCTGGCTTCCAGTGCAGAATTCTTCGCTGAAAGCTCACCATTTCTGTGCTCGACGTCACGGATTCTGGCCATAAATTCTTCATATTGTGCGTTCATAAATTGAATGCTTTCCAGTATCTTGTTGTTTTGGTCCATGATGTCGTTCTGTTTTTTTTCCAGGTTGTTCGTTTTGGTCATGACTTATACTTGAATATCTTTGAGATTAGCGGGGAATGATGATGATGATGGAGCTCCTTGATCCTTAGTGGCTGTTAATTTTTTGGGCGGATCCAAAGGTGCGTTATCGCTGGCGGCGGCCGATCGTGTGTCCTTTTTACACTGCTTACACTTCTGTTGCTCTCGACGTTCTTGAGTGAGTCGACGGTAGGTGCTTTCTGTTATTCCTCCACAGGCTAGATGGTATGTGGCTTTACACACCGAACACACAAATATCGACTCGTCTGATAGAATAACTTCAGTGCATACGCGGCAGTGCACTGTGATTAATTTTTAATAACTACCGACACGATGTTGTTTTGATAAATTTAGTATTTTTTCTGAATTAAACTAAGTGCGACAGTAAAACACCTTGATATTATTTGAATATTTTAAACTTCGATGCCACGACAGGAAGAAATGTAGTTTTCTTACTGAATTTTGCGATTTCAAAAAAAAACTTTAAAACGGAGTAAAATTAATACGAACTAGTCACATGGATATTGTCTGTGATTCTTGAGTTTGGTTTTTTTTAAATAAATTAACGAGTAAAACCTCAAATTGTAATATTTAAAAATTGAAGACAATATTAGCGATTCCTAAACGAATATCTGAGACACTGTCTAGATTACATTTAGTTCGGGTTGAATCTTGCGATCATACATAAAGATAAAATGTGCGATGAGAAAAATGAAGACAATGTGGGCAGTTCTTATTCGAAGTATGATACAGTTAAATATGACCGAAGGGGATAGGGTCCCATTAGCTCAGTTGGTAGAACGGTGCCCCGACAAGGCAAGGGTCCTGGGTTCGAGTCCTAGATGTGACCGTATCTTTTTCTGATTTTTCTGTTTCAGATTTTCGTTTAGGAATCGCTAATATTGTCTTCAATAATTAAATTTTGGAATCGGTTGAGTTCACTGATTATTGTACGACCTTTAATGATAAAAGATTGATCAGAGGCGAATTCAAATTTACTTTTTATTATCTTGTTTAGTTACGTAAATTACAGTATAATTAAGGTACCCAGTATTTGAAGTTTCTTTGTCAAAATGTTGTAATTTTTGGGCGTTTGTGAGAATTTTGAATTTATTTCGCGTTTCGAGTATTTTAAGCACTAAGCTTTGCCTTAAAGAGACTTTAAGGAACCTTTAAAGTTTTTTTTGTTTTAAAATATTTTTCTTTCGGTAGTAAGTGTATCGCCGGAAAAAGTGCAGTAAATTTATCAATGTACTCTCATAATATGTTAAGATATACAGTAGAATGAAGTGATTTATTTTTTTGCCTACTTTGCCGATTTATAAGAATTTAGAAAACGCCATAATTGCGAAAGATTATTAATAATTAAAACTGTGCTATGAACGCTACTGTTTTTGTTGTTGAAAATCGGCATATTTTTCCTGATTCTAACCCTTTTTTACTAAGTCTTCTCTTCTTGAGAGACCACAAACAGTAGTTGCGACTTCTGTTACAATTTGCACACATCTCTCTTTTGGTTTGAGTATGACAAGGATAAATCTTTATCATTGGTAGTTTGACATCGTCAATTTTGGTCTGATCTACCGATCGTCATTACCATGACTTGTTAAATTTGGTTTGATCTCCCGATCGTCATTACCATGACTTGTTAAATTTGGTTTGATCTCCCGATCGTCATTACCATGACTTGTTAAATTTGGTTTGATCTCCCGATCGTCATTACCATGACTTGTTAAATTTGGTTTGATCTCCCGATCGTCATTACCATGACTTGTTAAATTTGGTCTGATCTACCGATCGTCATTACCATAACTTGTTAAATTTTCTAATTATTTCAAATTTGATGAGTAGTGGTTTGGTTACATTTTCCTATTTTATAACCTCGCTATAATTATTAACAAAAAAAAGGCACTTTCAATGTAGGGTTTTCCAATAAGAGGTGTTATTTTGATATTCAACCGTAAAATATCAATGGTTTCGTTGCTTGTGTGGCACGTAGCGCCGTCTTGTTGAAAGTACACGCTGTCCAAATCAATACCATCCAATTTCGGCCATAAAAAATCATTAATCATCTCTCGATAGCGCAATCCATTCACCGTAACTGTTGCCCCAGCCTAATTTTCTAAAAAATAAGGTCCAATGACTCCGCCAGACTATAAATCGCACCAAACAGTCACACGTTGAGGATAGAGAGGGTTTTCAACAATAACTCTTGGGTTTTCCGAGCCCCAGATGCGACAATTTTGCTTGTTGACGAAGCCACCGAGGTGGAAATGGGCCTCATCACTCAAGATGATTTGCATTTGATTCACTCAAGTAAATTTTAATAATTTCAATGCGTTGTTGAAGCGTGTATCGTTCCATTTTTATTAATGGCGTAGTTTCTACTTGTCAAATGTCAAAAAGTGACAACTTCAAAAGTAACATTTACCGAAAGAGCGGGCTATTCAAAATAACAACTCTTATTGGAAAACCCTGTATAAGAATAACGTCATTTGCATTTTCGTTTTGCCGGGTTGTAAATATACTTTTAAAAATTACCAGACAGCTAAATGAAATATACATTTTTTACTAAAAATAAGCCCAGCAATCGCTGGTTAAAGTCTGTTGGGTTAGTGCTAACTCTGCTCACTTAAGCCCTCGTATACCCAATTTCTACCGATTTATAACAAGTTTCTTGCTAACTCTTTAAGTTTGTAAGTTGCAAAAAAATTTGATGTTATTTTTTACGATAATATCTTTACATTTGTTATGCCGAAACTTTAATTATCGATCGAAAAAAATCTCAAAGTAAGTTCCGAAAATTATTTTAAACAAGTTTTATTCTAATTATTTTTTGTATTGATTCCCCGTACAGGAAGACACCCCATTGGCCGAGCTACCCCCACCCCTCCGTCAGCGGCCGGTACTGCACCGGCCAAAGGGTATATAACGCCGTGCAGCCCATTTTGAAGGCAGAGTATCCAGTCTCCTGGTTAACTAAGCAACAGAATCCTAGTGGTCATTGCCCAGTTAAACACTCCCCAGTACCAAGTCGAGAGAACCCTCCGGGTCCTCCTTGGGAATTCAAGTAACAGCTCCCTCGGGGACATTACTTGTCGGGAGAAGGTAAACACTCCCCAGTACCAAGTCGAGAGAACCCTCCGGGTCCTCCTTGGGAATTCAAGTAACAGCTCCCTCGGGGACATTACTTGTTGGGAGAAGTTAAACACTCCCCAGTACCAAGTCGAGAGAACCCTCCGGGTCCTCCTTGGGAATTCAAGCAACAGCTCCCTCGGGGACATTACTTGTCGGGAGAATCTCCACCCAACTAAGAGACCCCCGGGTCCTCTGTTGTGGCTATTACGCTGTGTTTAAGTGCTATTGAGAACGTTAAGTGATCATTGTTTTTTACTATAAGCTGTGAACCCTGTATGTAAGATAAATAAACTGACCGACGATAAAAAGCTATTTTCTTACAAACACCCTGACACAAGTGGCGCCCAACGTGGGGCTTTTTAAAGTGAAAGACAGTGATAAAACGGAACCTACACGGTAAAGTGAGCCGAGAGTGACAGTTTTTTTTAAAGTGAAAGACAGAGATAAAACGGAACTACACGGAAAAGTGCGCCGAGAGTGACGACCAACGTGACAGTTTTTAAGTAAAAGACAAAGTGGAAAAAACGGAACCTACACGGAAAAGTGCGCGGATAGTGGCCAAATCAAAAATGGCGATCTCCCAGGACCAACTCCGCGAGTTATTCCAGAGCGCGAGGATAAAAAACCTCGCCCACTGTTCATCCCGGTTCAATGGATGTACAGACCCACAGAAGGTGGAAGAATTCATCTTGACGGCAACGCTGTACAAGACATCTGAGGGAATACCAGATGACAACGCCATGGAAGGACTACCCCTACTCCTCCAAGAAGTGGCTTCGCCGTGGTGGCAAGGAGTCAAAGCCGGCGTCAAAACATGGCAGGCCGCCATGGATCTGCTCAGGCAGACATTCGCGCCGAGACGACAAGCGTACAAGGTGTACATGGACTTGTTCGAAACCAAGCAAGAAAGACCACGAGCCACGGGCTTGTTCATTACCAAGAAAAGGTCCCTCCTGGCGGAGCTGGTGACCAAACACCCGGAAACCCAGGAGATCGACTTTATATACGGTCTCCTGCACCGAGAAATAAGAGAGCGGATGCCAAGAGAGGACATCCAAACCTTCTCAGATGTGCTCAGTAAAGCACGATGCATCGAGGAGATGATCGCCGAGCGTGAGATGACGCCTACCAGAGAGATCGGGTCAGTGATGATACTGCCCACGCCAATCAGTCCCTTGCCTCCAACCCCAGATAAAGGGATAATAGGCTTGGCGGACCCGGTTATAATAAAGACCGACCCCAGCGGCTACGCCGTCGGTGCAGTTCTACTCCAGGGGGAGGAGACGGAAGAACGTCCAGTAGAAATACGACAGAGCTTGACACCCCTCTACCACCCCGCTGCTAATCCGGTAGAGCGGAAGAACCGAGACTTGAAGCCTCAACTATCAGTTCAAGTTGGGAAGAAACACGATCAGTGGCCAGAGAAACTACCGACCATTCGATTCGCCATGAACACGGCAAAGTGCCAGAGTACGGGATACAGTGCCGCCTATCTGACCTTCGGTAGAGAACTCCGAACCCCAGATGACGCAAACCGGGACTTACGCAGCATCATCCAGGCTGAAAACTTTATCCCAGAAGTTACTCCTCGCCTACTACGCCTAGAAAACGATCTACGGCAGGCCCGCGAGATCAACGAAGTGCAGCAGGACCGGCGCAAGGAAACCGCCGATTCCCACCGCCGACCGGATCAACGTTTCCAAGAAGGAGATCTAGTCTGGATCACCACCCATGTGTTGAGCAACACAAACAAAGGGGTCAGCTCCAAGCTAGCTCCTCGACGGGACGGCCCTCACATCATACTGAGACGCAAGAGCCCCACCAGTTACGAAGTCACAACTCAGGAAGCCCCAACAGTTCCGATTGGGACCTACCATTCTTCAACCATTACGGCCTTCAAGAGCTCCTCTGGTGCGGTCCCAGAGCCCCTGGTGCCCCTAGGAAGACGCGGAAGACCCAGGAAGACACCACTCGTCCAACAGCAGAACTACCAATAAAAGCGGGGCGCTTTTTGGAATCCTAGGGGGAGGATGTGGCGCGCGGCATTTCGACCGACGCACGAATCCGAATACTTTCTCCCTCACACGCATAGCGCCGTCTCGCTCGGCCAATCACAGCCGATTCCCCGTACAGGAAGACACCCCATTGCCCGAGCTACCCCCACCCCTCCGTCAGCGGCCGGTACTGCACCGGCCAAAGAGTATATAACGCCGTGCAGCCCATTTTGAAGGCAGAGTAATCCACTCTCCTGGTTAACTAAGCAACAGAATCCTAGTGGTCATTGCCCAGTTAAACACTCCCCAGTACCAAGTCGAGAGAACCCTCCGGGTCCTCCTTGGGAATTCAAGCAACAGCTCCCTCGGGGACATTACTTGTCGGGAGAATCTCCACCCAACTAAGAGACCCCCGGGTCCTCTGTTGTGGCTATTACGTTGTGTTTAAGTGCTATTGAGAACGTTAAGTGATCATTGTTTTTTACTATAAGCTGTGAACCCTGTATGTAAGATAAATAAACTGACCGACGATAAAAAGCTATTTTCTTACAAACACCCTGACACACTTATCTAAAAAATACTGAATCATTTAGTAGGCCAAGATGTGTTCTACTCGCAGTATTTAATTAAAGCATCTACAACATTTCTAAGTGATCAAATTTTCAAACCAAAAGATCATGAATTTGCATTGCTACGTATGGCATCGGTCTTAAATGTCTCAGGATCTATATTAATGGTCGTACTTAGCATTATTATTCTTAACCACACAATTCTTAATTTGAACAAATATAAATCAATTTTACCTGTTGTCGGGGTAGTACTTTCACAGTGCTCTAAGCATTCCCTTTTAACATCCAGTTGGTCTATGTCAATTTCCGTATAAGGAATTCTCCTTCGTTCTTCTCGGGGTCCTGGATCTGCCTTGATAGTAACAGTCTCCTTATTAATGATACCTGGAAAAACAAAACAATAATTTATTTATTCATTTTTTGGGAGATTGACAGTTTACATTTAATCAGTTTGTACATAAGTGCTATTTAGTAAAATAAAACCAATTATGGATTTCCTCCTTGCGACTTTAACTGAGACAGCATAATTTAAATTTGTGAGAAAGGAATATTAATTAAAAAAATTATCCAAAACAAAAGATTATATGAAACGAAAAATCTACAAAACAATACATTTATAGCCATGTAGAGAGGCTGTAGATATAAATCAAATCGTAACCGAGATATAAACAATAGAGACATAAACATTATTCACAAACCATCAGAGAAATATTTTTTTATGGACCTCTTGTATTTGGTAAGTTCACAACTGAAAATATCAACCTTAGAAAATAATTTATTGTACTTATTGCATAGTCTGTTCAGGCAAGAATTCTGCTTAGAGTTCGTTTTGCTTTGATCAACCCTGAACAGGACACAAGAGCGTGTTGAACGCGCAGGTACATTGAATGGAATCTTGTTTAGCAACTCTGGGCATTGTATATTATTGTTAACTACTTTATACAGGAATAGTGCATCCTTATGATGCCTCCGTACACTCTGTGAATCAATTTTAAAGTATGAAGCTGTCTCTGCAAAATTATTAAATCTTACAAATGACTTGTAACAAAGATATTTTAGGAATTTGTTTTGAATTGCTTCGATTTTGTTTATGTGGATTTTGTAAAACGGAGACCAAACAACTGATGCAAACTCCAAATGACTTCGTACATAGGCAAAGTAGAGTTGCTTAACGATATCGATGCTATTAAAAAGTTTTGTGTTTCCTATGATGAAGCCTAACATTTTAACAGCTTTATTTGTGATTTGATACGTACATTATAAATTGTCTGTCTTATACCGAGGGACGAATCACATTTAGGAAAGTAAATGCTGATCAAAAACTTGTACTGTAATACCGATTGGTTTTTCCTTTCCTAAACACGCTCATTAAATAACATACAATATATGATATTAAAATAAATACTGGAAAGTCCTATTTTACAATTATGTCCTGTGCGGGCAAACCATATCTATTTTTTTCTAATAAACAGTGTTAATCTCAAGTGACCTACCAGGTAAGTATGGTACTGTATATTATCTCCATGTATAGTTAGTAATAACATAGATCATTGTAGAAATGTATTATATATTTGTACAGCGCCCTTGAGGTGACTTTGCACGACAACAATTTATAGTAATTATTTTTTAACGATAAACTAATGTTTGTAAGACAAGTTTTTTATGCATGGCACAAAGGATTATCAAATTATTATAAGCATTAATTTCTTGCCCGAAATATCCATACAAATTGAAAATATCTCCCGAGTAAAAATAAATACCGCCGACAGGAATTGAACCCGCACCTTCTGATTGCCGGTCAGGTGCTCTGGACTACTGAGCTACGTCGGCTTATTCCCAACCCGCCAAATAATTCAATATGTACAAGTACTTCAGTCAACAATTACTGCTTATAATTTTTTTTTCACCTGTAAGCAACCAAATTTATTTTGGTGGGAAAGGCTTTGTAAATGCTGATTTTTTCACTAGATGGCGTCGAGATATATTATATCTACATAGGTTGGTGAAATATTTTGACTTGTCAAATATTTATAAGACAAGGTATTTTATGCATGGCACAAAGGATAACAAATTATTATAAGCATTAATTACTCGCCTGAAATATCCATACAAATTAAAAATATCTCCTGATTAAAAATAAAAATGAAAAAAATATATAATAAGCAGTAATTGTCGATTGAAGTACATATGGAATTATTTGACGGATTGGGAATAAGCCGACGTAGCTCAGTGGTCCAGAGCACCTGACCGGACATCAGAAGGTGCTAGTTCAATTCCCGTAGGTGGCATTTATTTTTACTCGGGAGATATTTTCAATTTGTATGGATATTTCAGGCGAGTAATTATTAATGCTAATAAGAATATGCAATAACAATAACGGAATGGTTTTAACAGTCGCTTACCCGCCGGTAGGAGAATTCTTTCTGAGGGCTCAAAGTATTCCTTTTTAATACCAGGAACCTCGATTTCAATTGCAGTATTAGACATTTCACTTGCTTTAATGGTGACTCCGTCTACATTTGAAGGCTCCGTTGAACTCATTGGACCTGTGCAGAGAATATGCTTTCTAAACAAATGGAACCCGTAATCGGAATGATACAGTCTGAAAATATATAAATAAATTATAGATGATCAACTACGTTGGGAGGAACATGTCAGTTTCACAACAAAAAGACTCCGCAAATTGTGCTAAATATTTCTCTCTCTCAGATCAATCCTGAACCTTCTAACAATGAGATGCATATATTTTGCACTTTTCCAATCAATAGCTACATACGGTATCGTGGGATGGGGAGGCTGTGCGGCTTCAATTATTTATCCCATGATCTTAATTCAAAAATTGCTACTAAGGATTATATTAAAATGTCACACATCTCACCCTTCAGACCCACTTTTTAAAAAATTCTCAATCCTAGACATTAGACAATTATACGTTAAGACAATTCTTATACACATAAGGAAAAATGATTTAACACTCAAAACTCAACACAATATTTGCACCCGCTACTCATCACACCAAAAATGTAAAATTCCTCCTACAAAAACAGCCTTCGTCCAACGACAGTTCTCTTATATAGCGCCTAAAATGTTCAACTTACTGAGTATTGATATTAAGACATCGAAAACTGATGATCTTTATGCCATTAGTGTACAGAACTGGTTATTTGCTCAAGGAAGGAAATATTATAAAGAATGCCTTACAACTTAATACTGTTCTTATTTCTCGAGTAAAAATTTTATCTCTAAATTAACTAAAAACTTTATATTACGTTGAGGCGATTATTCTTATTTTTATTTCTATCATCCCTAGCATTATCTCTTATTTTTATTTGTATCCTACCTTATTTTTATCTTTATGTTTACAAGATTCACCTACTCCAATTCCTTTCCTGTATGTGATCATGTAGGTACATAATATTATATAATTCAGAATTGGTTATTTCTGAAAGGAAAGAACTATTTTAAAGAATACCTAACATCATTAAATTAAGTTCATTCGCTTTATTATTATTTTTTTCATTTCAATTCTGTTTAAAATTTCCTTTTAAAATAATTAATTAATTTATCTTTATTTTCATCTCTTTCTTATTTTCAGTTAAACCTATTTAACCTATACCTATTTTACAACTGAATGAATCATGTATTACATTTATATAATTATACACAAATTTCGACTACCATAATACGGACATGTGTCTAGTGTGGCAGTCGAAAAGCATGTAAAAAACCTGTATCCAAATATATTTTTATGAATAAAGAAAAAAAAAACTTTCGAAACCGCACAGGAAGGGGCGCTTTCGTCAGGTGTCAGTTATTTCATAAAAATAAATAAACGTAATATAACCCAGCAGAATGGCGAATATAAGATTATATTTCAAGCGAATTCATTGAATGAACTTGAAATAATTGCTAACAATGATAT
Organism: Hesperophylax consimilis; assembly: GCF_061612785.1. Classification (NCBI taxonomy): domain Eukaryota; kingdom Metazoa; phylum Arthropoda; class Insecta; order Trichoptera; family Limnephilidae; genus Hesperophylax; species Hesperophylax consimilis. The sequence continues at coordinate 10,138,637 of NC_142855.1, read as the reverse complement.
CAATACGTTAAAAGAATGGTTTGATAAAAACTTATTAACATTAAATATTGAAAAAACATATTATATAATTTTTAGTATAAACAAAATAAACCCTTTTATTACATTAAATATTAAAATACATTAAAAAAAAATGCATATCAAAAAAATCTACTTGCCAAAATAATGACTGTTTATCCATGGGAAATAAAAATGAAATTAAATATTTAGGTGTAATAATAGATAGTCAACTTAAGTGGAAAACTCACATAAACAATATCATAAATAGATTAAGAAAACTCATTTACATATTTATTAGTCTAAGAAATATACTTAACTTAAAAATTCTTAAAAATATTTACTACGCTCTAGCCCATTCAATAATACAGTATGGTATCGTTGCGTGGGGGGGTGCTTACAAATCATCACTTTTACCGCTGGAAATCACTCAAAGGCTGTTAATAAAAATTTTAATAAAAAAACCATCAGACTACCCAACCTTACAACTTTTCCAAGATTTTCAAGTCCCATCACTAAAAAATACATATACGAAAAATACGCTACTTCAAATCCACAAAGATCTGTATAAGAAGTCACACCATGCCATGGTTCGTGTCGAGAGCAATAGGCAAAATACAATGGGTCGCTTATGGACTCCATAATGCATACCAGTTTTGCACAACACTATTACACGTACACTGGAGTGGTATGGTTTAATAAATTAACGACTGAGATGAGATTAGAACCGGACTTTAATAAATTTAAAAATAAAATTAACTTCACTACAATAAATAATTTAACGAATTAGAATGACGATGATATCTCACTATATTATTTTATAAATTATTATATAAAAAAACTAAAATCTCTTCACTTTATATGTTTTTATGATTCTTTTTTTCTTCTATTTACATATGTATGTTAAGTTTTTATTATTTTCCCTTTACACACGAGTTTTAGACTCTTGTAAAGGTAAACATGTTTATTTTTATTGAAATATGTTCTTACTTTGTAAATTTAAACATTATACTGTATTTTATAACATAAATAAAAATATAAAAAAATAAAAAAAGATTGATGTGTAATTTTAGAATTTCAAAAACCCTGTTTGTTTAATCATTGACCCTGTAATATATGAATATAAAATGTATTGAACTGCGATTACATCTTCCAATGACGCGGTTAAACTTTAATTATAAAAAAATATTCGTAAATATACAGAAAATAGAGACACGGTTAATTCGCAAATTCATTAGAAAAACCATCGTGTATCATTTATATAACAATGCGAAGGAAGTAATTCCGTATCCAGAAATGGGTAATTTGACACTTTTCTTCACGCCATGTGCTGAAATAATACATATGTATGGTGACCGGATAAGTCACACCTATAAAAAGTTGTAACGAAGATTTAATATTACTTAGTGTAAAGAATAAAAATGTTAAATTTTAAATAAAAGATCCAGTCATGGTGGTTTGATGTTAACTTAAAAATTGTGGGCAATCCAAAAATGATTATAATTTTGAATATCATTACGAGATTATCAATTTGGGCACCAGTTCCATATAATAACGATGGAAAAAAAATTATAAATTATAGTAAATCAATATTTAAAGTGAATCTCTAGGAATTAATGCACGATGAAAGCATCTCACGAATCTGTTCCTCTTCCTCGTACGTCTGATTGCACCCGCCGCTACCGGAATACTTACCGAATACTTAATTACCCGAATTGGTTTATTTATGCCGAATAGTCCTCGTGTCTTCCGTCAGACAACTTCGAACAGCTCTTCAGCAGTGTCGTCATATGTAAGACGTCCACACTAAATAATACATTAACGGGGTACTTGATTTATCACGTTACAAAGTGTTATAAAGTTATGAAAATTGATGAAACAAAAACTAGGTTAAATAAGTTACATATGTAACTACTTAACACAGTTTTTGTTGAATTAGGCCCATTGTCCACACAGTCGTCTTTTGTAGGATGCATGTAACCTACAAATGAAGATAGGCGTATTTTGCATATTTGTTATGTCCACGCTACTTCATGCAATAGTCAGTCACGTTACAAAACGTCTCAGTTTTCTTTCAACTAGCACTTTCAACTTTTGTTGTGAAAATGTCAAGTGATGATGATGAAGTGATTATAGCATACTATTTTATTAGAAGACGACGAAAAAGGCGAAGAAAGTACTGGATTCATCCATACATCAAAAGAAATATAAATTGTAGAGTGTTTGTTGCTGCCAGAGAGTTATCAGAAGATGATTCTGTATTTCAATCATTTTACCGAATGACTAAACATACGTACCAAAATTTAGTCTCTACTGTTGGACCACTGATACAAAGACAAAATACTGCAATGCGGTCGGTCGAATAGTGACATGTTGCCGCGCGCACCGCATTACGAACGCATGACGAGCGGCTGACGTGACGTTGCCGCTTCGTGGACACAGATTTCATTGTTTCTACGCAAGATGCAAGTATTCGTCTTGCAATCGTCAATTAACGAAAGCGTGCGTATGACGTGCGGTTACGTGGAAAATGGGCCTTAGGCTACATTTGTAACTATTTAACCTAGTTTTTGTTTCATCACTTTTAAATGTGTGTTGAGTAGTCATTTTGAGGAGTTATCATCGAACCCATGTGTATATCTATATTTTTATGCTATTTCTTCTTATCTACGGTTTAATTAAACCCAAACTGACAACCTAAGAATTTTGGGAACGCATATTCATATTTTAGTTTAATAAGAGAAGAAAAAAACTAACCTCAAAACTTTGCCATCAAGGCAATGGCCTCCAAATAATGATTAGTTTAAATTTTAACGAAAAAACAATTAAAATGAAATATTTCCATTCCCCAAAACGACTACAAAGTATTATTTTAAATAAAATGCGTATTAAGCGTGTCCCTTTTTTCTGTACATTTACCAAACTATTTTTTACGTGTTGCTAGTTGTTAGAGTTCTTCACAAGGCGAAATTCAACGTTTTATATTATCTTGTTGGTGGCATGTATTTTTTGTCCTTTTTGCAACAGTCGCAAATTTTCTTACAAAGCAAAAAGACAAAATCAAAGAAGAAATGGTAATTTTTCGGGATCACTAGTTATGCTTAATACAATTTTATTTAAAATAAACCTTTTGATTCACCTTAATTACTATAAAAGAAATCTGCTTTTGGGGAATTTTTAATTTTAGCATTCTTAATTTTAATAACGTAACATGAACATGACATGGGATGACGACCGTAATAATATGTTGAAGACATTTTTCTTATGTTGGCATTTCTGATACTATACGAGTGGCTAGAAGAGACTTTATTACCATTTACTCTTTGCAAATGAGATAGGTACTATTTTGGAAGGGTTTGTTTGGTGTAGGTTAAGTTAGGTTAGGATAGTATGGGTTAGTATAGGTTAGGTTGAGCTAGTTTAGTAAAGGTTAGGTTAGGTTTGTTTAGTATAGGTTAGATTATGTCAGTATTGGTTAGGCTAGGTTAGTATAGGTTAGATTAGGTTAACTTAGGTCAGATTAGGTAAGGTTAGATTAGGTTAGGTTAGATTTGGTAAGGTTAGATTTGGTTTGGTTAGGTAAAGTTAGGTTAGGTTTTATTTCATACAAAAAAATTGTAATAAAAAACTGCTTAAATACCCTAATTTTTTTCAGAGTTCCGCCGATATACTCATGAATTAAATGGTAATAATGTTTCTTGTGGACTCTCGTGTAGAATCAGAATTACCAACATATGAAAATATCGTTAACAGAAATTATTGTAAATAGTTGTAATCCCATATAACGAAAGCGAATGTTCAAAATACGTCATTAAAAATTATGTTAAAATTAAAAATTTCCCAAAGGCAGATAGTTGCCAATAATTAAGGTGAATCAAAAGTTTTTAATTATTGAAGACAATATTAGCGATTTCTAAACGAAAATCTGAAACAGAAAAATCAGAAAAGTATACGGTCACATCTAGGACTCGAACCCAGGACCCTTGCCTTGCCGGGGCACCGCTCTATCACTGAGCTAATGGGACCCTATCCCCTTCGGTCACTTTTAACTGTATCATACAAATATCTTTGTATATGATCGCAAATTTCCTTCGCTAACATTGTCTTCAATAATTAAATATTACAATTTGAGGTTTTACTCAATAAAGTTATTCCAAAAAATACAAAAAAATTGTATTAAGCGTGGCCAGCAATTCCAAATATCTACAGAAAAGATTTCTCGTGTCCTGTATTTCGATTGTATTTTACGTCTTTAGAGCAATTGCGTACCAAGAAAAGAAAACGAAATACCTGAATTATTTTCGGAAATAGATTCCGGCCATTCATTTTTTATAAAAGAATAATCTATCTCGATGTCCGTAAGTATCACAGGAACACTCTCTTCCGCACTTGTGCTTGGTTCTAACTTGATAGCGGGGGAATTCATGCTTTTTATGGTTCAGTTTTATTTTAACTTTATAATGAGATTAAAAGGGCATTTTGAGAGATCCGATTATTTTCTTAAAAGATTTGCATATTGTAAAAGGAGCAAAGCTGAATAAAATTACCAAAAAACACAAAGTGACAGGAAGCATTCTGAGAAAACTTATCCATAGATACTACAGAAAAGAAAATATTTTCTTAATTAAGAAGAAATTTAAGTGTTGCCATTTTAAATCTTCGTATGAACCTAAAAACTGGACTGGTTCTTAATATACAATTTGAAGCGGCAAATACATAATTTTATCATGACATGTCCCATTCCCGGTCAAAAATAATTTACAAGCCGTTATGATTGCATTAACCCTTTCACACCCGCATTATTGTTTCCACACATATAAAATATGTAATGCTTGATAATACCTCAGAAAATTATTTGAAAATTATTGGCACTTAATTTTTTTTTTTTTTGAAATTTTTCTATGTTAATTTGGATTAACATTGCGCGTCAGAGGGTATTTTTTAAATAGTAACGCAAAATAAACATAACACAAACGTAATACAAATAACTGATTCATGTCAAAAATGCACATTGACAATGTAGTGATAATCTCTAAGGTACAAACAAATAACATTTTAACTAAAATTCATTCATAAATAAAGAAATAATCTAGGATAATAAATCTTTAAAAATTTGCCATACTAGTCGAAAACATTTCCGTCACTACCAGTGTTAATTTGAATGAACATTGAAATTCATTTGCAATATTCTGGGAAATGACTGTGATCAGTGAATTGAACTGATGTTATTATTATAGAACACATCTTAATGCGTTAAAATATTTGTAATACGAGTATAAAATATTGATATCTCACCTTAAATTAAGTAATCAATGACGGCAGAAATTCGATGAAACTCACAATCAGCAGATGTCAAAATATTTATCGTTGTTGTGGCGGGAATAAGGATTTCAACCGAGCGGAAAAAATAGACGCCACAGAAAAGACTACAAACTATAAGAAAACGAAAACATGGCTTTTCTAAATCGCTACAGTTACGGTAAAAAAATTCACAAAGTTCATGTTAATTTAAATTAACACTGGGGCTGAAAGGGAACAATGTAAAAATTAAATCCAAATAATTCATTTTATACCACTTTGCGTCTGAATCATTTTGAAAGTTTGTGATACAAGATTTGGCTTCAGTATCATTCTTGCAAAATATAAATGCTTTCTTTGTCCAGGTCTTTTTAGGTTCATAAAAAAAATTACCAACGATTGACTCCATGTGTAGTACTTCAACAAAAAATATGTCTATGATTAACCTCATTACATCGTCCTGCTTCCTAACTCTATTTCTATATAGGTACTATTATGACCATTAACCCACGCACTTAAATTAACAAAAGTGATTGAAATGTTCCAGTGCTGACATGTTATGGGGACAAATGGTGGGAAAAATTTAATAAACCCGGGCATTACATTAAAGTAGTCCAACAACTGGATAGTTATTCAAATTTGTATTTATTTAATATACATAACTTTATCAATTGTTTAATATACATGTCACATTACTACTGTAGGTCGCAAAAATATTATTACTATCTGTGATCTGTCGAATGGATTAATTAAGTCATTTTTCTTTATTTAAAAAAAAAAAGAAAAACATTCCCGGGTCACGAATAACCTGACAATATTTGAAAATCTCCTACTACCACCACAGTAATCGGAAAATGTTGCTTGTGTTGTGATGGAGGACTTAGCCAACCGAGGAATTGAACACACTACGCATGGGTGTAGTGTGTGCAATTCATGCTATTATAAGATCTAACCCATAAATCATTATAATAAATACCAAACGAAACACTTACAATGACAATTGGAATAAAAAACATGCTGGGTCTTGCGAAATATAGGCTTACGCAGAACTCTTAATCCGCACGTGTCCGTAACGTAACGATGGTCCACATTGGTCTTCAAGTCTTCCATATATATCTCCTTCACCCTTCAGTATTTTAAATATGTTCTTATATAAGTCCCATGCGACATTGAAATTGTCATTAATTTTAGGAATATTTCAATATTCCAATTGCTTATCATGCACTTTGTCATTTTTTAGGATTATTTCCTTTGCATCGAGTATAAATATTTCAAAGGCAATAAGGAACATCATTTAGTTCTCTTTCAGGCATAAAAAATCATACATGTTCACATGAGAGGAAGAGAGAAACTTTTAATAATGTATGGTCGCTCTGGTAAAATATTGGTTACCTGCATTCATTACGGCGTATGATGTTTGGGACCAAATTTGGTTTCCTAATAATAAACGGGTAAAATACATTTAATAATAAATCATTATTTTAGGTATTCCTAAAACGCATATTTACAACCATTATTTTCTAGATAACATAATAAAAATTATTTTCATAAATATCAACCCATTTCGGCGTCAAATGCAAAAGCAAATTTAAAATTTATGGGATTTAGGGATAGACAGAGAAAACAACACCAATAATTATCATTTTAAATTGGTTAACGGACGATACTTTAAAACCAAAATTGAACAATTTGCTAAGAAAATGATAATATTTTGATAACCCGTTATTTATTTCTTGTAAATGATTGTCTTTTTCTGCATTTTACGTATTTTAATCTCGTCGAATTTAATGTTTCAAAGACCCAATCCTGTCTGATTACGTCTAAAAGGGATCCAAATGATAATCTAGTCTCCTTCAAAGGAAGCAATCTTCCGAACAGGCCTTCCATTGATATGCTTGGTATAACTATAAGTGACCAGCTCAGGTACGGGGGCTCCATCGAAGCCAGAGTAAAGTTGGCCTCTCAGAAGCTGGGCGTACTGTACAGGGCCCGCAGATACTTTAATAGTACCTACACAACTGCTGACCCTGTACAAATCGCAAGTGCGCCCTACTGTCGAATTTGGCAGCCATCTCTGGTCTGGAGCCCCTAAATACCTGAAAGAACCCTTGACTCTGTGCAAAAACTGGCGGTCCGTTTGATAGATTCCCCAATCTTAACAAACGGACTGCAATCTTTAGAGCACAGGCGTCAGGTAGGTATGCTGTCCTTGTTCTATCGGTATTACAATGGAAGATGCTCTGAGGAACTAGCGTCATTGATCCCTTCGGCACCGGTGCGTAGTCGGGATACACGCCAAACATTTGTACACAGTGTAGCAGTCATTTCCTGCCCGCTACAGAGCATTAGCATTATTCACTGCCCATCTCTATTTACAACTCGGCATCTATGGCAACTCTGGACAACGGGAGACGGGGCTCGCAAGCTAGACGCGCACCTCGACAATTTAGTATTTATTTGGCCGCGGTTCCGGGACGTCGTGAAACACCGGGAAGACAAGAACCTCTCCATGAGCAAACACGATTACCTACAAGGATGACGACACCGTTTTGTGGATTTACCTTTGGTCATCCTTGTCTCTTCATTTAAATAACAGCAATGCATAAACGCATCGCTTGGCGCCCGTCATTACATTCTTCAGGTTAGTTATTATAAATGCCACCCACTTGTCGCTTTCAATGCAATATTTAAAATTAGCAATCGTGCGTTCATCCTTCGGATGTAGCACACGCCTGAGATAAATGTCACTAAATAAAGAGTTCTCATGTTATTTAAAGGTTAATGAAGTGTTGTAGAAATAAATGTTGTGTCATGGAATTCATTTCCCTTATCTTTTATTTAATACACTGTGGTTACATCCATTCCTGAGGCACTCATGCCCTTCACCTTTTATAATTTTGTTTCAACACCGCCCAATGTGGCAATAATCCTCTTACAACAGTTGACACTTGTCACATGAGAACGGGTCGCTTCTACGATTCGTTCTTAAGTTCAACAGCTCGGCAGTGGAACGAACTGCCGGCCTCTGTGTTTCCTCCCTCCTACAACATGGGACTCTTCAAGACCCATGTTCACTCCTTCCTCTCCACAAAAAGATCCTCCACACAGCATCCCCAAAGATGACATAGGCCCTGAGGGAAATTATTTTCTTCAGGGCCTCCTGTGTGGAATTAATATTAAAAAATATATATATAAAAGTATTTGGGCACTTTGTGTGGCAAACACTTCCCGAAAACCACTAAAATAACCTTGTAAATAGCAAAATCAGAAGTGAAGATTTTTATTTTCATCACGCAAAAGACTGACTCAAATGACAGATATCTTCCGCTGATCACGTTGTCTTCCGCTGTGCTGCTATTGGCTATTTGGTCTGTTGGATAAATGCGTTTGTAACAGAGTTCGAATTTTTCACTTAGACTACAAATGGCTGTAGATGTTGGCAACAATAATATGAATTTAAACTTAGTAACTTGTTTAAAAACGAGGCTTTATTTTGATCAACTTGTGGATGTTGGATAAACATGCTCTGAATGTTGTGTGATTTTGGTGGACTTGAGACAAAATTCTTTATAAAACCCATTTAATAATTTTATGACTTGTTTATTAAGAACAATTCCATAACTCAATTTCGCTAAAAATGATCTGATGGACAAAAACGAACCAGCGCGAAGAGCTGTTCATTGAAATGACAATCAAAAAAATTATCAAATATCATCTGACCCACAATCACAGTACAGGGCACTGACTATATGGAACCTGGCAAAATGGCTGAGACAATACGTGTGACCCATTTCGCTACAGGGTTGAAGAAATACACGTTTTAGGCATGGAAGTGTATTTGTAAAAGCAGGGCTTAACAGAAATAGAAGGTTTAATTATTGAATACTAATGACCTTTTATCAGAGAGGATGTTTTCAAATCAGAGGACCATTGGAGTTGATACCCAATGGCCTTTAACCATTCTGATTGAAAATATCATAAAAAGAATGATTTGCTGTTCATTACCAAGACTTTTAATCTGGCGCAAGGAAGGGTATATGTTTCAAAAACTTAACGAGCTGATGATTTTTATGATTTGTTTAAATTATTTGGCAAAAAACTAATTTGTACTAAAATAATATTTTAAATTCACTTAGTAATTCTAAACTCACTGAGAAAAATATTTTATTTAATATTTAATAGATACACATTTTTGACACTCCATTAAAAAAAACCATATTCAATGAGATATGCTGCTTCATCCTTGTACACTTTGTCAGCATCAAACATTTTATTTGTACTCCATACAGGAGGCCGTGAAGAAAATAATTAGCATCTTTGGGGATGCTGTTTGGAGTTTTCTTTTGAGGAAAAGAAGACGGCTAACGCCTAAGCTAACGGGTTCCCAACCTGTGGGTCCTGTAACGTTTACACCCATCACATCATAACTTATTACACATTTGTGGGGATGAAATAAAATTATGCCAATTTAGCATTTATTTACAAGTGAATATGCACGTGTATTACAGAAAAAATATAAGTAATACACTACAAAACCCAAGAATCTATAATTAAGGAATGATTCTATCTCAGGGCGTGTACAAGATTCCTTAGAATAACTTTTAAGTTGTGTCTGATTGCAAAATCTTTAAAAACAGAACATGAATAATTCACATGTGTTTCTTCAAATCTCCCTTTCTAAGAACATGAATAACTCACATGTGTTTCTTCAAATCTACATGTGAATCCGCAGCATGTGTTTTTTCAAAGCTCCCTTTTGAGAACATGAATAGTTGCAGTCGGGACATGAAAAAGGTTTTTCTCCACTGTGAATCATCATGTGTGTCTTTAAATTTCCATTTTGAGAACATGAATAGTTGCAGTCAGGACATGAAAAGGGCTTATCTCTACTGTGAGTCCACATGTGTATCTTCAAATATCCCCTTCGAGAAAATGAATAGTTGCATTCAGGACATGAAAAAGGTTTTTCTCCACTGTGAGTCAACATGTGTAACATCAAGGCTCCCTTTAGAGAACATGTATAGTTGCAGTCGGGACACGAAAAGGGTTTTTCTCCACTGTGAGTCAACATGTGTCTCTTCAAACCTTCCTTTTGGGAACATGCATAGTTGCACTCGGTGCATGAAAAAGGTTTTTCTCCACTGTGAGTCAGCAGATGTCTAGTTAATTTTCCCCTTGTAATAAATGAAAAATTGCAGTCGGGACATGCAAAAGGTTTTTTTCCACTGTGAGTCGGCATGTGTTTGTTCAAATGTCCCTTTTTAATACATGAAAAGTTTCCATTATGGGTGCACAAGTGGACTTTTAAAGTGGACTCGCCTGAGCAGAAGTTGCAATGAGGACAAGAGAATCGTTTTCCCTCAGGATTTGTCTTCAGAGCCGTCAATAAGTCTGAAAAAGATTGCGGATAAGAGTTTAATAAGTAAAAGCACAATGAAGTCATAAAAACGTTAATATTTAGATTATTTATATAAATTATAAGATGGGTACCTAATTATATAAGATTATTTTTTAAATTGTAGCGGCAGTTACTAAGTAGGTTCTAGAACATTAATACATGCAACGCGCATCACATTGGAATCTACTAGCCGAGCGGCGAAATATGCGCCGACCTACTAGGCTGGGAAGTTTCTCTATTCTACTACGCGTAAGTGTGCCCTATATAAAGCGGCAATATCGAGCTAGGCCAGTCTTGCAAGTGACTTAATCCCATTCAAGTGCCCAGTTATAACTGACGACGGGCGGCCGCTCCGCTGACCATTTTTCCCATAGTACCAGTGAAACCGTATTTAGTATGGTCGTGGTACCATCGATGTAGTCAAAAAGATGTCACAACGTCAACTCGTTTGCATGTAGCTGACATTCACTGTAAAGGACGTTTGATGTGTGATTCAAGGTGCCGAATCACGCCTTCTTGGCACCCCACGTTGACTGCAGTTCCGTCGCGTCCAATTGCAACAAGCTCCTCAAAATCAATATCTTCTTGAGATCATAATGCGGTTCTTTCAAACTAGCGTGTTATCCACCAGGTTTAAAAATTCATCCTTACATAACATAACATATTGGTTGGAATTTCTTGAAAAAACGTTTTCTGTCATTTTTTAGTCTCAAGTTTAAACTACATGAAGGAACAGATCCAGTTCATTTGTTTTTGCACTCAATTCTCATTATTTGTGATTACAATATTTAAAAAAATCATTAATATACATTTTTAATATTTATAATTTTCTTAAATAATTACATGACAGAGCAACAATCCCGCGTAACCCGAAGTCGATATTACTAAGAAAAAGAACTTCCTTACTGAACCACTCCACCATAGTATACAGGTGTATCAGCACAAACCCGACAGACTTAAACCAACGGACCACGTGTTACAAACTTATATCAGACAGCAAAATGACATCTACATTTCTAATTTCAAATAAGCTCAACTATGGTCAATGTCTGTCGGGTACGTGTTGATATACCCTGCATACAGTGACAACATCTATGAATTTTACAAAGGGTTTAAACATGAGGTTTAAATGTCTCAGGATCTATTTTGATGTACCTACCATTATTATATTATAATAAATGTAAATCGGCTATACCTGCTGTCGGGGTAGTACTTTCAGAGTGCTCTAAGAATTCCCTTTTAACATCCAGTTGGTGTATATCGATTTCCGTATAAGGAATTCCCCCTCGTTCTTCTCGGGGCCCTGGATCTGCCTTTATGGTAACAGTCTCCTTATTAATGATTCCTGGAAAATCAAAACAACAATATGTACATTAATTTGCCCAGACTAACAGCGTTACATTTCAAATTACGGCCGCCTTCTTCAAGAGAATACTATAAAAAAGCTTTTCGTATTATTAACGATTAAAGAAGCCATTGATAAATCGTGAAGTGGCGGGAATTTATATAATAGACTTATAAAGGTTAATTTAAAAAATAAGAAGGAACCAGATATCCGGTTCAGGTACCGATGCTTCGAGAAGGAAAACCTTACTCTTGAGCATATTCGAAACGAAATTTAATCTAGCAATTTAATTAAAGGCAGTGAAAGAATGCTTTATTACGTCTATTTTATACATATAGTATGAATGTATAATAACACATCCACTGTGTTTTGGTAAAACATTTATTGGGAATGTTACTTTTCAGTGACTTCATATACTAAGGACGGGTTGTTTCGGAGAATTTGAACAATTCATCAAATTTCAACGTTCATTTCCGGGTTCTGTGAAAGTCCTATTCAAGTTCTGTTATTATATCATTATAGGCTAGTTGCTTGACAAAACTGAAATTAAAACAGATCTTGAAAAAATCTCTCACAGAACTGGAAAATGAACGTTGAAATTTGATGAATTGTTCAAATTCTCCGAAACAACCCGTCCTTAGTCTTCAAAGTACAACATGGTACAATACATTTTGGTGATTAACACATTTTTAATGCTTAAAACTGTATTCGTAAAATAATTTTCAAGTTATTTCGACAAAACCGTTTATTTATTTTAATATCAACGGTATAAAATATACCATATACAGTAAATTATAAACAGTGACATCAGAAAATATACAATTAACAGAAACTCTAGATGGATATAAAAGTTAGAGATACAAGTACATTTAAAACTTATAGGTAGACTAGGTTAGATTATTATTGATTGAAAGATATGATAGTAAAGATATATGATATAATATATTGCAATAGCTAAAATGTATGCATTTATTTTCAGGTTTTGGTTGAAAGTAGGTAAGTGGCATAAAGCTGTTTATTCACCGTATTGACTATTATTATTATAATAATAATAATAATAATAATATCTTTATTTAAGAAAGTTTACACATTACAACTATATATACATATTATGGAGTACATTAATTTGTAACTTTTATATTTAAGGTTATAAATTTAAACAAAATGAAGAACTATTAATACAAACATAATATTTTGAAGGTAAATAGAAAATAAAAGCACAGTTGTGGTTTCTCAAATACCGCCTCACTAGGCTAGCCTGTGTTGAGGCAGAATTATTTGTGTTAGTTCCTAATACCATTGAACATACCTATACTTGTATTAAGAAGTATTCGCTCAATAATGTGGTGGTAATGTGGTGACTTCAATAACTGCAAATTTGGGTGAATGCACCGGTAAAGGCCCTATTCTTATTTTTAATCCAAATTTTTACATTATCTTTGAAATTTTTTTTGTGAATCACATTGTTTTATGCTGTCTGGAAGAATGTTGTAGAGTCTTGTCGCAAAGTATTTAAAATTTCGTTGACCAAACGTAGTATGTGTTTTCGGAATTTGTAATAAGATTTTGTTATTGCTTCGAGTACATCGTATATTTGAACTTTTTATGTAGTAATTATTTATATTTGAGTATAGATGAGTAAGAATGGTTTTTGCATATAGCTGCCGAACATCGAATACATTCATAATATTAAAAATTAGATTCGAGTCTGTAATTATAGGTAGCCTTAGAATTATTTTTAAAATTGTTTTCTGAGCCTTTATGATTGGGTCTAGTGCAGATGAAGTGCCGCCTCCCCATGCTATGATACCATACTCAATAATAGATTGGCAGACTGCAAAATAAATCATTTTCAGGTCTTGAAAGCCGAGAAAGTTTCGTATGATTCTAAAAAAGTGCATGGTTTTTCTAATTTTGTTTGCAATTATTTGGGTATGAAGGTTCCATTTGAGATATGGATCAATGGTGAGGCCGAGGTACTTCATCTGAGTAGAGCGCTCAATGCAGGGGCACTGACAGCATTCATCGGAATTCAAACACGAGTGTAATCTGATGTAGGCATCATCAGGAGGTTGACCAGTAATATTAATACTAGGTGTGACATATTTAGTTTTCTCTGTGTTCAGTGTGAGCGTGTTTATATCCAACCATTTTTTTACCATGCTTATGTCCGTTTCAGCTTTTTTGTAGACAGCTAGCCAAGTGTCAGCTTCAAACAGTAAGACGGTGTCATCGGCAAAACTAACGATTTTCCCCTGAATATTAATGTTGCATAAGTCGTTAATATACAACAAGAACAAAGACGGACCTAATATACTACCTTGTGGTATACCGTAGTTAGATGAACAAGTGTTGCTAAGTATGTTATTTATTTTAACTTGTTGCTTGCGCTCATTAAGGTAACTTTTAAAAAAGTTAAGTTCGTTTCCCGTAATACCGATTTGTTCAAGTTTGTTTATTAATTTATTGTGTGATATTGTATCAAAGGCTTTGGAAAGATCTAAGAAGATTGAAATACATTTTTTCCTTTTATCAAGGTGTTTTACAATGAAATCTGTGACAGCGGCAATAGCGTCCGAGGTGCTCTTGTTTTCTTGAAACCCGTATTGATTTTCTGAGATCAGTTTATGGCTCACGAGGAATCTTACCAGCTGTGAGTTGATGACTTTTTCAAATACTTTTGATAGGCTTGTTAGTAGGGTTATTGGTCGGTAATTATTTATATCAGTCTTGTTTCCTGTTTTAAGTATAGGAATAACGATACCTTGTTTAAGATTTGAGGGGAAGTGGCCCTGAGTGATACTAAGGTTTATTAAATGTTCTAGGGGCAATGCAATTTCCGTAGACAGCGTTTTCAAGATCTTGGTTGTTATGCCATCAACCCCGGCTGAAGAAGTGATTTTTAGGGAATTGATAATTTTTAGAATCTCTTCTTCTGACACCGTTTGGAAATTGAGTCTTCTGTTGGAGTATTGAAGTCCTGTTTCAGTAGGTTGAACATTCCCATAATTTGGTAGACGAGAAGCAAGATTTGAACCAATATTAATAAAGAAATTATTGATGTAATCCGCAACGACCTTAGGATTTTTTGATGTGTCAATAATTTTTCCATCAATGGAGAGTTTTTGTATGTCCTGTTTGTCTTTGGCATTTTGAGTATTTGTGGCTTCTCTTAGAATTTGCCATATTTTTTTGGGATCGTTATTGCTTCCTTTGATTTTGTCTCCATAGTAGATTTCTTTTGCCTTTCTAATGACTTCCCCGCACGTATTTCTGTATCTTTTATAGATGTTTAATGAGATTACGTCGTAAGGATTGTCTTTCACTTTTTTGTGAAGTGCATTTCTTCTGCGAATGCAGTTGATGATTGAATGACTTATCCATGATTTCAAGGGTTTAATTTTGTTTGGAATTTTTTTTGACAAAGTTGTGGTATTATTACTTAATTCATTTTTCAAAAAGTCAACAAAATATCTCCATGCATCATCTGAGTTTTTTATTTGGAAAAGCTCTTGCCAAGATTTATTTTTAATTGAGGTTTTTAAATTTTCAAAGTTAATATTATTGTATATAAGAGACTGATCTCGTCTATTTTGTGTGGTGTCGGATTGCAAAGTGAAGATTGTTGTGTAATGATCTGTAATTGTTGATTTGTAAACGATGCTTTTGTTTTGTTTATTAGTTTTGACCATTATGTGATCAATACATGAACTTGATTCATTGACTATTCTTGTTGGTGTATTGATGGTACTAATTAATCCATGGAATTCTAACATGTTCAGGTAGTCGTGACATTGGTGATGTGGATTATTTGGGAGTATGTTGATATTTAATTCTCCCATAATTATCAAATTTTTAGTATGGGAAAGATTGGATAATATGCTATTAAGACTGTTTAGAAATGGTGTGATATTACGATTCGAAGGAGAGCGGTAAATTGCTAGAATGCAAGTGTCATTATTGTATTTTATTTGCAAACAGTTCGCGCCAGTAATGTCTATTTCCGTTATAATGGGGTTAAGATCATTTTTTGTGTATACGACGACTCCATCGTTCTGGCTATCATGTTTTGTCGAATTGAAGGAAGAGTAGTGATTTATTAATTTTGGAGTATAAATGTTTGACAACCAACATTCCGTGAGAATAATTATATCGAAGTCTATATTAAGGTGGTTAAGCTGTATCTGGAGTTCATTAAAGTTTTTATTAATTGACCTAATATTTTGGTGCATAATTGTAGTGTTTTTTACCTCTGCTATAAGGTATTTGCAAATTTTGGCATCTGAAGTAGTAAAAGGGTTGATTTGAACACCATGTTCTGCATGTACGCAATTAAAGTTAATAGCCATTATAAAATTTATAATAAACAAAAAAAAGAATTGTTTAGTTCCCTTGAATGAGAGCTCCACTAATCCCTGGCCATCACTGGGGGTTTCAACCTTTTATTGCTAGTGCAGGAGTTCATTATTGTTACAGTGCGAAAATAAGCATAAAAGATATGACTCACCAATATTGGGGGAAACGACCCAGTGAATGACCGGTAAAAGTTGAACTCTCAATCAAAGAAATTAATCAATTTTTTTAAGATCATCCGAATGTTTGATGTAGTGTATTTGCCTGTCGCCGTCATTTTTCCTAATCATTATTTTACAGTCTTTGTACCAGACATATTTGAAGCCCATTTCTTTTGCCTTTGTTTTAGACCTCCACAGAAGATCTTTGAAATAGGGACCAAGGATTTCACCAACAAAAATCTTCTGGAATCCGTTTCCTTGTGTTGTAATTGTATTAAGTTGCCTTTTGTTCAGTAGAATTTGTCGTCTTTTTTGGGGGTTAGTAAATCTGACGTGGAGTTTTGGGGGGACTCCAGGTCGTCGGTCCGGAATTTTCTTGATGTCGAGGATGTCATCGCTTTTTAATTCGATTCCTGAGACTGCGGCCACCCGTTTAATAATTTCTGCAGGCTGCTCACCCTCTTTTACTTCGATCCCAGTAAATTCAAGGGTGTCTTCATGAGTTACTTGCTCCACTACTGCCAGTCTGACTTCCAGGCTCTTTATTATTCTGTCTTTTTCCGTTAGCTCCTTTCTCATTAATTCAACTTCCGAAACCAGTTTGATAATGGTCTCCATCTTAAGATGAATGTCATCGTACTGACGGCTGATGAAGTCCCTTGTGTTTCTGGTTTCTTGATTTTCGTCATCTATTTTCTTTATTATTGCTTGTTTAAATAATATTGACCCAAGTTTCCTCAGTTTCCCCAGGCAGTTCATTTTATTTAGATATTTATTTGACTTTTTACGTAAGTATGAGTAGACTTACATTTTATTGGTCATGATTTAAAAGATATGATATTAAAGCCTTTTTGTACCTAGCTTCTGTGCAGTTAAACAGATCCGCTACATCTGCGTACCTATTACTAATTTCATGTAATCTAAGTACAAGCGAGTGTTTGAAATGTTCAGTCTTAGAATTGTTACAATTAAATAGGGTTTTAGAACGAGTAGCTCTTATGGGTACACGAAATTCAATGAGGTTAATTAAATCAAGGCTGTCTACACTACCATTTACAATTTTGAACATAAATATTCAGTCGGATATAATTCTTCGATCTTACTTTCGGTGGTAAGTGTATTGTCGGAAAAAGTGCAGTAAATTCATCCATGCACTCTTGTAATATGTTAAGATATACAGTAGAATGAAGTGATTTATTTTTTTTGCCTACTTTGCCGATTTATAAGAATTTAGAAATCCCCATAATTACGAAAGATTATTAACAATTAAAACTGTGCTATGAACGCTACTGTTTTTGTTGTTGAAAATCGGCATATTTTTCCTGATTCTAACCTTGTTTTTACTAA
Organism: Hesperophylax consimilis; assembly: GCF_061612785.1. Lineage (NCBI taxonomy): Eukaryota > Metazoa > Arthropoda > Insecta > Trichoptera > Limnephilidae > Hesperophylax > Hesperophylax consimilis. The sequence goes on along the minus strand of NC_142855.1, from coordinate 10,120,741 downwards.
GTCTTCTCTTCTCAAGAGACCACAAACAGTAGTTGCGACTTCTATTACAATTTGCACACATCTCTCTTTTGGTTTGAGTATGACAAGAATAAATCTTTATCATTGGTAGTTTGACATCGTCAATTTTGGTCTGATCTACCGATCCTAATTACCATGACTTGTTAAATTTGGTTTGATCTACCGATCGTCATTACCATGACTTGTTAAATTTGGTCTGATCTACCGATCGTCATTACCATGACTTGTTAAATTTGGTCTGATCTCCCGATCGTCATTACCATGACTTGTTAAATTTGGTCTGATCTACCGATCGTCATTACCATGACTTGTTAAATTTTCTAATTATTTCAAATTTGATGAGTAGTGGTTTGGTTACATTTTCCTATTTTATAACATCGCTATAATTATTAACCAAAAAAACAAAAACTGGCACTTTAAATGTCGGGTTTTCCAATAAGAGGTGTTATTTTGGTATTCAATCGTAAAAGATCAATGGTTTCGTTGCTTGTGTGGCACGTAACGCCGTCTTGTTGGAAGTACACGTTGTCCAAATCAATACCATCCAATTCCGGCCATAAAAAATCATTAATCATCTCTCGAAAACGCAATTCATTGACCGTAACTGTTGCTCCAGCCTCATTTTCGAAAAAGTAAGGTCCAATGACTCCGCCGGACCATAAACCGCACCAAACAGTCACACGTTGAGGATAGAGAGGGTTTTCAACAATAACTCTTGGGTTTTCCGAGCCCCAGATGCGACAATTTTGCTTGTTGACGAAGCCACCGAGGTGGAAATGGGGCTCATCACTGAAGATGATTTGCATTTGATTAACTCAAGTGAATTTTAATAATTTCAATGCGTTGTTGAAGCGTGTATCGTTCCATTTTTATTAATGGCGTAGTTTTTACTTGTCAAAGTGACAACTTCTAAAGTAATATTTACCGAAAGAGCGGGCTATTCAAAATAACAACTCTTATTGGAAAACCTGTATAAGAATAACGTCATTTGCATTTTCGTTTTGCCGGGTTTTACATATACTTTTAAAAATTACCAGACAGCAAAATGACATATACATTTTTTACTAAAAATAAGCCCAGCAATCGCTGCTTAAAGTATGTTGGGTTAGTGCTAACTCTGCTCACTTAAGCCCTCGTATACCCAATTTCTACCGATTTATAACAAGTTTCTTGCTAACTCTTTAAGTTTGTAAGTTGCAAAAAATTTATATCTTATTTTTTACGATAATATCTATACATTTGTTATGCCGAAACTTTAATTATCCATAGAAAAAAATCTCAAAGTAAGTTCCAAAAATTATTTTAAACAAGTTTTATTCTGTTATTTACTATGTTATAGGAATGAAAAATTTCAAAATGTATCTTCAAATGCAACTAAAGCAATTTTCGAGACATTTTTGCTGTATTTCAAACGAGTAGTGTTTTAATAAATATTTTTACCATTTTCACTTAAGGCGATGCACTACGTCGTGTAAATCGAGCCGTTATCAATAACACCCCTTACGTAGATGGCGATAAGGTTTAAATTCCAGCTTAACACCATCCGCCTGTTTTGATTTATGCAAGAAAAAAACATGGCCAAAAAGTGCCTTTAATTTTATTTTGTGGATGTTCAGGCATAAATATTAAAAAAATGTCCGATCATTTTATAAATAACTTAATTTGCCACACTATACAATAAAATGATAACCGAAAATGGGTTCGTAAGTAGGAGATTTCGAACTTTAAAGCAGTTTTCATGGGCCTTATACATTATTTTTTTCTGGGCTTATAAAAAGACTTATCTAAAAAATACTGAATGATTTAGTAGGCCAAGATGTGTTCTACTCGCAGTATTTAATTAAAGCATCTACAACATTTCTAAGTGATCAAATTTTCAAACCAAAAAAACATGAATTTGCATTGCTACGTATGGCATCGCCGTAAGGCCTTAAATGTCTCAGGATCTATATTGATGGCCGTACTTATTATTATTATGCCATTATTATTCTGAACCACACAATTTTTAATTTGAACAAATATAAATCAATTTTACCTGCTGTCGGGGTAGTACTTTCAGAGTGCTCTAAGCATTCCCTTTTAACATCCAGTTGGTCTATATCAATTTCCGTATAAGGAATTCCCCTTCGTTCTTCTCGGGGTCCTGGTTCTGCCTTGATGGCAACAGTCTTCTTATTAATGATACCTGGAAAAACAAAACAATAATTTATTTATTTATTTTTTGGGAGATCGACAGTTTACATTTAATCAGTTTGTACATAAGTGTTATTTAGTAAAATAAAACCAATTATGGATTTCCTCCTTGTGACTTTAACTGAGACAGCATAATTTAAATTTGTGAGAAAGGAATATTAATTAAAAAAATTATACAAAACAAAAGATTATATGAAACGAAAAATTTACAAAACAATACATTTATAGCAATGTAGAGAGGCTGTAGATATAAATCAAATCATAACCGAGATATAAACAATAGAGACATAAACATTATTCACAAACCATCAGAGAAATATTCTTTTATGGACCTCTTGTATTTGGTAAGTTCACAACTGAAAATATCAACCTTAGATAATACGTTATTGTAATTATTGCATAGTCTGTTCAGGCAAGAATTCTGCTTAGAGTTCGTTTTGCTTTGATCAACCCTGAACAGGACACAAGAGCGTGTTGAACGCGCAGGTACATTGAATGAAATCTTGTTTAGCAACTCTGGGCATTGAATATTATTGTTAACTACTTTATACAGGAATAGTGCATCCATATGATGCCTCCGTACATTCAGTGAATCTATTTTAAAGTATGAAGCTGCCTCTGCATAGTTATTAAATCTTACAAATGACTTGTAACAAAGATATTTTAGGAATTTGTTTTGAATTGCTTCGATTTTGTTTATGTGGATTTTGTAAAATGGAGACTAACCAACTGATGCAAACTCCAAATGACTTCGTACATAGGCAAAGTAGAGTTGCTTAATGATATCGATGCTATTAAAAAGTTTTTTTGTTTCTTATGATGAAGCCTAACATTTTAACAGCTATGTTTGTGATTTGATACGTACATTAAAAATTGTCTGTCTTATACCGAGGGACGAATCACATTTAGGAAAGTAAATGCTGATCAAAAACTTGTACTGTAGTACCGATTGGTTTTTCCTTTCCTAAACACGCTCATTAAATAACATACAATACAGGGTGTATCGGCACGTACCCGACAAACTTTAACCAGCTATTCCTTAGCATATTTGGAGTAAAAAAAATTATGTGCACTTTGCTGTCCGGTAACGTTTTTTTTCTACTAAAAAATTTATTATTCATATTTTCACCACATGTCACCTGTTTTATCCTTTGTCAAAGTTTGAAAACCCATCTGGCAACATTTTATTCGAATTCCGTTGAATAATGCACGTGTGTACCTATATTGGCGCACTTTTACAATCACAACGAAATGGCACGGCACCATTCGTCTCATTTTTAACTATTATTATTTAGTGTGTACGAAAGAGCAAAGACGCTTTTCGTCATACTTGCTTATAACAGCTGTTGAACACGAAAAGCAATGCCAATGACAGTGATGTAGTGTGGAAATTTTTAATTTTTTTGTTTTTAATTGAAAAAAAAATGCTACCGGACAGCAAAGTGCCCATAACATTTTTTACTCCAAATGTGCTAAGGAATAGCTGGTTAAAGTTTGTCGGGTTAGTGCCGATACACCCTGTATATCTGTATATGTTTTTAAAATAAATATTGGAAAGTCCTATTTTACAATTATGTCCTGTGCGGGCAAACTATATCTAATTTTTTCTAATAAACAGTGTTAATCTCAAGTGACCTACCATGTAAGTATGGTACTGTATATTATCTCCATTTATAGTTAGTAATAACATAGATCATTGTAGAAATGTATTATATATTTGTACAGCGCCCTTGAGGTGATTTTGCACGACAACAATTTATAGTAATTATTTTTTTAACGATAAACTAATGTTTATAAGACAAGTTTTTTATGCATGGCACAAAGGATTATCAAATTATTATAAGCATTAATTTCTTGCCCGAAATATCCATACACATTGAAAATTTCTCCCGAGTAAAAATAAATACCGCCGACGGGAATTGAACTAGCACCTTCTGATGTCCGGTCAGGTGCTCTGGACCACTGAGCTACGTCGGCTTATTCCCAATCCGTCAAATAATTCCATATGTACTTCTATCGACAATTACTGCTTATTATATATTTTTTTCCTTTTTATTTTTAATCAGGAGATATTTTCAATTTGTATGGATATTTCAGGCGAGTAATTAATGATAATAATAATATGCAATAACAATAACGGAACGGTTTTAACAGTCGCTTACCAGCCGGTAGGAGAATTCTTTCAGAGGACTCAAAGTATTCCGTTTTAATACCAGGAACCTCGATATCAATTGCAGTATTAGACATTTCGCTTGCTTCGATGGTGACTCCGTCTACATTTGAAGGCTCCGTTGAACTCATTTCATCTGTTAACAGAAATTACTTATTAAACAAATGGAATCCGTAATCGGAATGATACAGTCTGAAAATACTTTCAAAACCGCACAGGAAGGGGCGCTCTCGTCAGGTGTCAGTTATTTCATAAAAATAAATAAACGTAATATAAACCCTGCTTTATATTTTTCTGGTTTTGGACTTTACTGGAAACACTTGTCGTATTTTTTTTTATTTCTTCACAAGGCGAAATTCAACGTTTTATATTATCTTGTTGGTGGCACGTATTTTTTGTCCTTTTTGCAACAGTCGCAAATTTTCTTACAAAGCAAAAAGACAAAATCAAAGAAGAAATGGTAATTATTCGGGATCACTGGCTATGCTTAATACAGTTTTATTTAAAATAAACCTTTTGATTCACCTTAATTACTATTAAAGAAATCTGCTTTTGGGGAATTTTTAATTTTAGCATTCTTAATTTTAATAACGTAACATGAACATGACATGGGATGACGACCGTTTAAAATAATATGTTGAAGACATTTTTCTTATGTTGGTATTTCTGATACTATGCGAGTGGCTAGAAGAGACGTTATTACCATTTACTCTTTGCAAATGAGATAGGTACTATTTTGGATGGGTTTGTTTAGTGTAGGTTAAGTAAGGCTAGGATAGTATGGGTTAGTATAGGTTAGGTTGAGTTAGTTTAGTAAAGGTTAAGTTAGGTTTGTTTAGTATAGGTTAGATTATGTCAGTTTGATATCACAAAAGGTGTTAAACAAGGCTGCGTAATGTCACCGTGGTTATTCAATCTATACATGGATAATTGTATGCAAGAATTAAAAGAGGTGGGATTGGGCGCGAATTTGAATAATTTGAAAGTATGTTGCCTGTTGTATGCTGATGATGCGGTGCTGATTGCTAATAGTATAGATGATCTACAGTCTCTCGTGTCTAGGATGAACGAAGTATGCATGAAGAATGAGTTAATGATAATTGTAAGTAAGTCTAAAGTAATGGTGTTTGAAAGAGGGAGTACGAAAACAGTGTGCAATATAATTGTGAATGGGGAATACTTGGAGCAGGTGGATGAGTTTGTGTATTTAGGAAGTATGTTTACGAGAGATGGGAAGGCTGACAGAGATATCGAAAGAAGGGTAAATGCGGGTAATTCCGTTAATGGAGGACTAAACGCCGTAGGCGCTAACAAAAAATTGTCCAAAGAAGCGAAGTTAGCAGTCCACAACGGAGTGCTGGTACCTACCTTGATGTATGGAAGTGAGGCATGGAACTGGCAAAGAAAGGATGAAAGTAGATTAAATGCTGTTGAAATGAGATCCCTGAGGCGTATGTGTGGTAAAACCATGTTTGATCGTGTGAGGAATGTGGAGATCCGCAAAGAGTGCAAGGCTGATGTAAGCGTAATGAGTAAGATTAAGAAAGGGACGCTTAGATGGTTTGGGCATGTAGAGCGAATGAGCGAAGATAGGAGTGTAAGGAGGATATATGATGCAAATGTGAATGGTAGCAGAAGTCGGGGACGCCCGAGGAAGACATGGCACGATCAAGTGAATCAGATACTCGAGTCGGGCCATGTCAAGAGTCAGAATAATAGAAGAGTATGTATGAGACGATGTATGAATGTGAATGAGGCAAGGAGTGTGTGCCAAGACCGAGTTGTTTGGCGGTCCGTCCTCTCTGCCTACCCCTGCGGGGAAACGGCGTGATGGTTAGTTAGTTAGTTAGTTAGTTAGTTAGATTATGTCAGTATTTTTGTTGTTTGTTTTTGGGGTGTTATGCCGTGTTGCGCTAACTCCTTCTTTAGCCGACGTTTCGGACAGCGTTGCAGTGTCCATCATCAAACTTAACGAATTCCTGGACCATCTTAATTCTCTCCACAGCAAAATTAAGTTCACAATGGAGCTGGAAAACCAAGATAAAATCCTGCCTTTTCTAGATGTGGAGGTGATGCGAAAACACGATGGTAGCCTAGGACATACCGTATATAGGAAACCAACTCATACGAATCGATACTTACACGCTGATTCGCACCACCACCCAGCGCAGAAGAGAGGACTTATCCGTACGTTGGTGACCCGAGCGACCAGAATATGTGAAGAAACAAAACTTGGAGCAGAACTTATAAAACTGACCGATGCACTGGAGCGCAACGGTTACCCGGCAAGTCAGACTAGGCAAATTTTAAGAGCCAAATCTACAACAAACGAAGACAGAGTTGAACAAGACTCAAAAGGCTGTGCTTTCCTGCCTTTCGTTCACAATGTGACAGACGGAATTGCCAGGCTGTTGAGAAAAGAAAACATCAAAACTGTCTTCGGAACCACCACCAAAATCCAAGACCTACTGAGGTCTGCAAAGACTAAGTTTCCTCTGGAAGCAGATGGAGTGTACAAACTCAGCTGCTCTGGTTGTGACAAAGTTTATATAGGCCAGACAGAGCGGACGATTTCCAAAAGGATAGCAGAACATTTTCGTGCTTGTAAACTTGGCCACCCTGATAAATCGGCAATCGCCGAACACTTAATTGAAACCGGCCATTACTTTGGATTTGCTCCCGAGGTCCTGGGAAGACCCAAAACTTATAGATCACGCCAGATTATGGAGGCAATTGAAATCTACAAAAATCCATTTAATATCAATAGAGACGACGGAGCTAAGCTCAACAGCTCTTGGTATCCGGTAATTGACGGCTACACCAAAGCTAAACGCAAATAACATGTCTAAGTATACTCCAATACCATATAATAATACAATATAAAACCATTGCATTTATACCTTGATACTGGGTACATCTACTCTAACCGCTGTCAATCGGTTTTCTAATTCTAGAATTCACCACAAGATGGCGCCACTTCCGTTGGCATTTCGCACTTGGATGGGCCCCAGGCTATCATAAATACTGTGCTTTCAGAATTCGCCACAAGATGTCGCCACTTCCGTTGGCATTTCGCACTTGGACGGGCCCAGGCCACAAATAAATAAGCACAAACTCGACAACCAAAATTTACACATCTTCGGATCTACCGGATCTGCCCTGATGATGGACACTGCAACGCTGTCCGAAACGTCGGCTAAAGAAGGAGTTAGCGCAACACGGCATAACACCCCAAAAATAAACAACAAAAATGATTTTGGCCGTGAGAATCTAAAAACTTACCTATGTCAGTATTGGTTAGGCTAGGTTAGTATAGGTTAGATTAGGTTATGTTAGGTTAGATTTTATTTCATACAAAAAAATATAAAAATTGAAATAAAAAACTGCTTAAATACCCTATTTTTTCCAGAGTTCCGACGATATACGCATGAATTAAATGGTGATAATGTTTCTTGTAGACCAGGGGTGTCAAACTGGATATTCTTAAGGGCCGTTTGGCGTGTGTAAGCGGGCCGGACTCAATATTTAAAAAATAAAACCCATACTTAATTGTTAAAATCTTTATTTAGTTAGATACCTATTTATTATAAATTCAGTAAGTTAAAAAGAAGGGTAACAAGGTAAATTATCTTGAGCCGGACACCTGACTTCTCTTGTTTTTGACAAGTTCATTGATGTCGGGTGTCATATTCGTCGTAGTTACTTTTAGAATCGATTGGAGATTTTCATCCGTAAGCCGTGAGCGATGTTTGTTTTTATTTATTTTCATAACGGAAAACATCTGCTCGCATAAATACGTACTACCAAACATACACAGGATACGTGCCGCATGATTTCTTATACTTGGATAGTTTGTTATTCAAACTCTTGAAATATTGTGTATAAAATGTAGTAACATTAACTTCCTTAAATTTATCCTTTACAATGCTGTCGCATTGGAGATCTATCAATTCCATTTGCAAATGAATTGGTGCCAGTGCAGCATCAAAAGTAAATGGATTGTTGAAAAGTGGGAATTCCATTTTATGCATTTTGCGAAAATCTTCAAAACGACTGTTAAATTCTGTGATCAGATTCAGCAAAAGTTGAGAATACTCATCCAATTTTGTCTGGTTCACTGTGCCAAATGATTTCACGTAAGGGAAATGATCGAGTGTTTGGTTTTTTATGTGAATTTCCCACAGTATTAATTTTGTTTCGAAGGCTTGTAAATGCGAATACATTTGAGTGACGATCAAGTCTTTACCCTGTAACTTTATATTGAGGTCATTCATGTGTTACCAAAAATGCACCATCAAGCCACCAGTCGTCGTCATAATCAATTGGCTTGCCTTTTTCTAACATGAAAGCTTGAATAGGGTCACGTAACTCAAAAAATCTTTCCAAAACTGCCCCTCGTCTGAGCCAACAAACTTCCGTGAAATAAGGTACATCGGAATACTTTTCGTCCAAATCTTGTAAAAATTGCCTGAACTGCCTGTGATTTAGACCTCTGCTCCTTATAAAATTTACTATTTTAATTACCGGTTGCGTGACATGGTCCATTTTTAAATATTTGGATGCGAGTGATTCCTGGTGAAAGATGCAGTGATTTCCCACAAAATTTTCTGATATTTTCTGTTTTAATTTAGTCACAACACCCGAATGTTTGCCGACCATGGCAGGAGCGCCATCCGTAGTTATGCTGCAAAATTTATTCCAGCCGAGTTCATATTCTACTATTAAATGCTCAATAGCAGAATAAATATCATTTGCTGTAATGGTGCCTGTCAATGGAACGCACTTTAATAGTTCTTCACATATTTCAAAGTTACTATTAATACCTCGTATAAAGACAGCAAGTTGAGCAGTATCAATAATATTAGTGCTCTCGTCAATAGCCAGAGAAAAGTGTGTAAATTCCTTAATTTTTTCCTTCAGCTGGGAATCCAAATTTTGAGATAAATCACTTATTCTTGAAGCAACAGTGTTTCTTGACAGCGGAATATTTTGAATGGTTGATTTTTGTGATGGGAATGAAACATCAGCCACTTTTAACATACATTCTTTAGTAAAATCACCATCAGTGAAAGGTTTTGATCTCTTGGCGATTTCTAATGCAATAATGAAACTGGATTTTAAGGCGTCTTCGCTTTCAGTTTTAGCTTTAGTGAATATCGACTGTTGGACGTGAAGGTTAGATTTTAAAGATAATAGTTTGTCCATTCTTATCTTTTCAGTGTAACCTTCAAATTTTCCTTTATGATTCGAATCATAATGTCTCTTTAAATTATACTCCTTACAAACAGCAATTGTTTGATTGCAAATCAAACAAAGTGATTTACCTTTCCATTCCATGAAAAAATATGCAATTTCCCATTTTGTCTGAAAAACTCTGCACTCACTATCAACTTTACGTTTTTGCGACATTATGCCACGTACCAATATTAGAACTTGAATGAACAACAAACTATGAGTACGTAAGTAATATAAACACTCGACGCGACCGCTCGATGCTAAGGCTTAAATCTGACTGCGCCGGCGACCGGCAACTGCGACCCTTGCGGTGCGGGGTCGGGGGGGAGGGGGCGTCGTGAGTACGAGTCGTGCACCAGACCAGCGCCACCAGCCGGCGTAAGAGAAAAGGTTACGCTCACGCTCGGTGCACGGCGCACCGCGTCCGATGCGCGCGTCTCTTGAAATTACACTGTAAATCAATCGCTTGCAATTTTAAACACGCGTAGGCATCGACTGTCCTCTGAATATCTAAAATCTACAATGAAAGAGTGCGGTTCTGTCCTCCGCGACATAATATTGTCACGTGGTAGCGAGCCGTAATGATGGGACCCGAGTGCCGCATACGGCTCGCGGGCCGTATTGATAGGGTCCGAGGGCCGCATGCGGCCCGCGGTCCGTATCTTTGACACCCCTGAATGTAGACCCTCGTGTAGAATCAGGATTACCAACATATGAAAATATCGTTAACAGAAATTATTGTAAATAGTTGTAATCCCATATAACGAAAGCGAATGTTCAAAATACGTCATTAAAAATTATGTTAAAATTAAAAATTTCCCAAAGGCAGATAGTTGCCAATAATTAAGGTGAATCAAAAGTTTTTAATTATTGAAGACAATATTAGCGATTTCTAAACGAAAATCTGAAACAGAAAAATCAGAAAAGTATACGGTCACATCTAGGACTCGAACCCAGTACCCTTGCCTTCCCGGGCACCGCTCTATCACTGAGCTAATGGGACCCTATCCCCTTCGGTCACTTTTAACTGTATCATACAAATATCTTTGTATATGATCGCAAATTTCCTTCGCTAACATTGTCTTCAATAATTAAATATTACAATTTGAGGTTTTACTCAATAAAGTTATTCCAAAAAATACAAAAAAATTGTATGAAGGGTGGCCAGCAATTCCAAATATCTACAGAAAAGATTTCTCGTGTCCTGTATTTCGATTGTATTTTACGTCTGTAGAGCAATTGCGTACCAAGAAAAGAAAACGAAATACCTGAATTATTTTCGGAAATAGATTCCGGCCATTCTTTTTTTATAAAAGAATAATCTATCTCGATGTCCGTAAGTATCACAGGAACACTCTCTTCCGCACTTGTGCTTGGTTCTAACTTGATAGCGGGGGAATTCATGCTTTTTATGGTTCAGTTTTATTTTAACTTTATAATGAGATTAAAAGGGCATTTTGAGAGATATGGTCCGATTATTTTCTTAAAAGATTTGCAAATTGTAAAAGGAGCAAAGTTGAATAAAATTACCAAAAAACACAAAATGACAGGAAGCATTCTGAGAAAACTTATCCATAGAAACTACAGAAAAGAAAACAATTTCTTAATTAAGAAGAAATCTAAGTGTTGCCATTTTAAATCTTCGTATGAACCTAAAAACTGGACTGGTTCTTAATAAACAAATTTGAAGCGGCAAATACATAATTTATCATGACATGTCCCATTCCCGGTCAAAAATAATTTACAAGCCGTTATGATTGCATTAACAATGTAAAAATTAAATCCAAATAATTCATTTTATACCACTTTGCGTCTGAATCATTTCGAAAGTTTGTGCTACAAGATTTGGCTTCAGTATCATTCAAAATATAAATGCTTTCTTTGTCCAGGGCTTTTTAGGTTCATAAAAAAAATTACCAACGATTGACTCCATGTGTAGTACTTCAACAAAAAATATGTCTATGATTAACCTCATTACATCGTCCTGCTTCCTAACTCTATTTCTATATAGGTACTAATATGACCATTAACCCACGCAGTTAAATTAACAAAAGTGATTGAAATGTTCCAGTGCTGACATGTTATGGGGACAAATGGTGGGAAAAATTTAATAAACCCGGGCATTACATTAAAGTAGTCCAACAACTGGATAGATATTCAAATTTGTATTTATTTAATATACATAACTTTATCAATTGTTTAATATACATGTCACATTACTACTGTAGGTCGCAAAAATATTATTACTATCTGTGATCTGTCGAATGGATTAATTAAGTCATTTTTCTTTATTTAAAAAAAGAAAGAAAAACATTCCCGGGTCACGAATAACCTGACAATATTTGAAAATCTCCTACTACCACCACAGTAATCGGAAAATGTTGCTTGTGTTGTGATGGAGGACTTAGCCAACCGAGGAATTGAACACACTACGCATGGGTGTAGTGTGTGCAATTCATGCTATTATAAGATCTAACCCATAAATCATTATAATAAATACCAAACGAAACACTTACAATGACAATTGGAATAAAAAACATGCTGGGTCTTGCGAAATATAGGCTTACGCAGAACTCTTAATCCGCACGTGTCCGTAACGTAACGATGGTCCACATTGGTCTTCAAGTCTTCCATATATATCTCCTTCACCCTTCAGTATTTTAAATATGTTCTTATATAAGTCCCGTGCGACATTGAAATTGTCATTAATTTTAGGAATATTTCAATATTCCAATTTCTTATCATGCACTTTGTCATTTTTTAGGATTATTTCCTTTGCATCGAGTATAAATATTTCAAAGGCAATAAGGAACATCATTTAGTTCTCTTTCAGGCATAAAAAATCATACATGTTCACATGAGAGGAAGAGAGAAACTTTTAATAATGTATGGTCGCTCTGGTAAAATATTGGTTACCTGCATTCATTACGGCGTATGATGTTTGGGACCAAATTTGGTTTCCTAATAATAAACGGGTAAAATACATTTAATAATAAATCATTATTTTAGGTATTCCTAAAACGCATATTTACAACCATTATTTTCTAGATAACATAATAAAAATTATTTTCATAAATATCAACCCATTTCGGCGTCAAATGCAAAAGCAAATTTAAAATTTATGGGATTTAGGGATAGACAGAGAAAACAACACCAATAATTATCATTTTAAATTGGTTAACGGACGATACTTTAAAACCAAAATTGAACAATTTGCTAAGAAAATGATAATATTTTGATAACCCGTTATTTATTTCTTGTAAATGATTGTCTTTTTCTGCATTTTACGTATTTTAATCTCGTCGAATTTAATGTTTCAAAGACCCAATCCTGTCTGATTACGTCTAAAAGGGATCCAAATGATAATCTAGTCTCCTTCAAAGGAAGCAATCTTCCGAACAGGCCTTCCATTGATATGCTTGGTATAACTATAAGTGACCAGCTCAGGTACGGGGGCTCCATCGAAGCCAGAGTAAAGTTGGCCTCTCAGAAGCTGGGCGTACTGTACAGGGCCCGCAGATACTTTAATAGTACCTACACAACTGCTGACCCTGTACAAATCGCAAGTGCGCCCTACTGTCGAATTTGGCAGCCATCTCTGGTCTGGAGCCCCTAAATACCTGAAAAAACCCTTGACTCTGTGCAAAAACTGGCGGTCCGTTTGATAGATTCCCCAATCTTAACAAACGGACTGCAATCTTTAGAGCACAGGCGTCAGGTAGGTATGCTGTCCTTGTTCTATCGGTATTACAATGGAAGATGCTCTGAGGAACTAGCGTCATTGATCCCTTCGGCACCGGTGCGTAGTCGGGATACACGCCAAACATTTGTACACAGTTGACACTTGTCACATGAGAACGGGTCGCTTCTACGATTCGTTCTTAAGTTCAACAGCTCGGCAGTGGAACGAACTGCCGGCCTCTGTGTTTCCTCCCTCCTACAACATGGGACTCTTCAAGACCCATGTTCACTCCTTCCTCTCCACAAAAAGATCCTCCACACAGCATCCCCAAAGATGACATAGGCCCTGAGGGAAATTATTTTCTTCAGGGCCTCCTGTGTGGAATTAATATTAAAAAATATATATATAAAAGTATTTGGGCACTTTGTGTGACAAACACTTCCCGCAAACCACTAAAATAACCTTGTAAATAGCAAAATCAGAAGTGAAGATTTTTATTTTCATGACGCAAAAGACTGACTCGAATGACAGATATCTTTCGCTGATCACGTTGTCTTCCGCTGTGCTGCTATTGGCTATTTGGTCTGTTGGAGAAATGCGTTTGTAACAGAGTTCGAATTTTTCACTTAGACTACGAATGGCTGTAGATATTGGCAACAATACTATGAATTTAAACTTAGTAACTTGTTTAAAAACGAGGCTTTATTTTGATCAACTTGTGGATGTTGGATAAACATGCTCTGAATGTTGTGTGATTTTGGTGGACTTGAGACAAAATTCTTTATAAAAACCCATTTAATAATTTTATGACTTGTTTATTAAGAACAATTCCATAACTCAATTTCGCTAAAAATGGTCTGATGGACAAAAACGAACCAGCGCGAAGAGCTGTTCATTGAAATGACAATCAAAAAAATTATCAAATATCATCTGACCCACAATCACAGTACAGGGCACTGACTATATGGAACCTGGCAAAATGGCTGAGACAATACGTGTGACCCATTTCGCTACAGGGTTGAAGAAATACACGTTTTAGGCATGGAAGTGTATTTGTAAAAGCAGGGCTTAACAGAAATAGAAGGTTTAATTATTGAATACTAATGACCTTTTATCGGAGAGGATGTTTTCAAATCAGAGGACCATTGGAGTTGATACCCAATGGCCTTTAACCATTCTGATTGAAAATATCATAAAAAGAATGATTAGCTGTTCATTACCAAGACTTTTAATCTGGCGCAAGGAAGGGTATATGTTTCAAAAACTTAACGAGCTGATGATTTTTATGATTTGTTTAAATTATTTGGCAAAAAACTAATTTGTACTAAAATAATATTTTAAATTCACTTAGTAATTCTAAACTCACTGAGAAAAATATTTTATTTAATATTTAATAGATACACATTTTTGACACTCCATTAAAAAAAACCATATTCAATGAGATATGCTGCTTCATCCTTGTACACTTTGTCAGCATCAAACATTTTATTTGTACTCCATACAGGAGGCCGTGAAGAAAATAATTAGCATCTTTGGGGATGCTGTTTGGAGTTTTCTTTTGAGGAAAAGAAGACGGCTAACGCCTAAGCTAACGGGTTCCCAACCTGTGGGTCCTGTAACGTTTACACCCATCACATCATAACTTATTACACATTTGTGGGGATGAAATAAAATTATGCCAATTTAGCATTTATTTACAAGTGAATATGCACGTGTATTACAGAAAAAATATAAGTAATACACTACAAAACCCAAGAATCTATAATTAAGGAATGATTCTATCTCAGGGCGTGTACAAGATTCCTTAGAATAACTTTTAAGTTGTGTCTGATTGCAAAATCTTTAAAAACAGAACATGAATAATTCACATGTGTTTCTTCAAATCTCCCTTTCTAAGAACATGAATAACTCACATGTGTTTCTTCAAATCTACATGTGAATCCGCAGCATGTGTTTTTTCAAAGCTCCCTTTTGAGAACATGAATAGTTGCAGTCGGGACATGAAAAAGGTTTTTCTCCACTGTGAATCATCATGTGTGTCTTTAAATTTCCATTTTGAGAACATGAATAGTTGCAGTCAGGACATGAAAAGGGCTTATCTCTACTGTGAGTCCACATGTGTATCTTCAAATATCCCCTTCGAGAAAATGAATAGTTGCATTCAGGACATGAAAAAGGTTTTTCTCCACTGTGAGTCAACATGTGTAACATCAAGGCTCCCTTTAGAGAACATGTATAGTTGCAGTCGGGACACGAAAAGGGTTTTTCTCCACTGTGAGTCAACATGTGTCTCTTCAAACCTTCCTTTTGGGAACATGCATAGTTGCACTCGGTGCATGAAAAAGGTTTTTCTCCACTGTGAGTCAGCAGATGTCTAGTTAATTTTCCCCTTGTAATAAATGAAAAATTGCAGTCGGGACATGCAAAAGGTTTTTTTCCACTGTGAGTCGGCATGTGTTTGTTCAAATGTCCCTTTTTAATACATGAAAAGTTTCCATTATGGGTGCACAAGTGGACTTTTAAAGTGGACTCGCCTGAGCAGAAGTTGCAATGAGGACAAGAGAATCGTTTTCCCTCAGGATTTGTCTTCAGAGCCGTCAATAAGTCTGAAAAAGATTGCGGATAAGAGTTTAATAAGTAAAAGCACAATGAAGTCATAAAAACGTTAATATTTAGATTATTTATATAAATTATAAGATGGGTACCTAATTATATAAGATTATTTTTTAAATTGTAGCGGCAGTTACTAAGTAGGTTCTAGAACATTAATACATGCAACGCGCATCACATTGGAATCTACTAGCCGAGCGGCGAAATATGCGCCGACCTACTAGGCTGGGAAGTTTCTCTATTCTACTACGCGTAAGTGTGCCCTATATAAAGCGGCAATATCGAGCTAGGCCAGTCTTGCAAGTGACTTAATCCCATTCAAGTGCCCAGTTATAACTGACGACGGGCGGCCGCTCCGCTGACCATTTTTCCCATAGTACCAGTGAAACCGTATTTAGTATGGTCGTGGTACCATCGATGTAGTCAAAAAGATGTCACAACGTCAACTCGTTTGCATGTAGCTGACATTCACTGTAAAGGACGTTTGATGTGTGATTCAAGGTGCCGAATCACGCCTTCTTGGCACCCCACGTTGACTGCAGTTCCGTCGCGTCCAATTGCAACAAGCTCCTCAAAATCAATATCTTCTTGAGATCATAATGCGGTTCTTTCAAACTAGCGTGTTATCCACCAGGTTTAAAAATTCATCCTTACATAACATAACATATTGGTTGGAATTTCTTGAAAAAACGTTTTCTGTCATTTTTTAGTCTCAAGTTTAAACTACATGAAGGAACAGATCCAGTTCATTTGTTTTTGCACTCAATTCTCATTATTTGTGATTACAATATTTAAAAAAATCATTAATATACATTTTTAATATTTATAATTTTCTTAAATAATTACATGACAGAGCAACAATCCCGCGTAACCCGAAGTCGATATTACTAAGAAAAAGAACTTCCTTACTGAACCACTCCACCATAGTATACAGGTGTATCAGCACAAACCCGACAGACTTAAACCAACGGACCACGCGTTACAAACTTATATCAGACAGCAAAATGACATCTACATTTCTAATTTCAAATAAGCTCAACTATGGTCAATGTCTGTCGGGTACGTGCTGATATACCCTGCATACAGTGACAACATCTATGAATTTTACAAAGGGTTTAAACTTGAGGTTTAAATGTCTCAGGATCTATTTTGATGTACCTACCATTATTATATTATAATAAATGTAAATCGGCTATACCTGCTGTCGGGGTAGTACTTTCAGAGTGCTCTAAGAATTCCCTTTTAACATCCAGTTGGTCTATATCAATTTCCGTATAAGGAATTCCCCCTCGTTCTTCTCGGGGCCCTGGATCTGCCTTTATGGTAACAGTCTCCTTATTAATGATTCCTGGAAAATCAAAACAACAATATGTACATTAATTTGCCCAGACTAACAGCGTTACATTTCAAATTACGGCCGCCTTCTTCAAGAGAGTACTATAAAAAAGCTTTTCGTATTATTAACGATTAAAGAAGCCATTGATAAATCGTGAAGTGGCGGGAATTTATATAATAGACTTATAAAGGTTAATTTAAAAAATAAGAAGGAACCAGATATCCGGTTCAGGTACCGATGCTTCGAGAAGGAAAACCTTACTCTTGAGCATATTCGAAACGAAATTTAATCTAGCAATTTAATTAAAGGCAGTGAAAGAATGCTTTATTACGTCTATTTTATACATATAGTATGAATGTATAGTAACACATCCACTGTGTTTTGGTAAAACATTTATTGGGAATGTTACTTTTCAGTGACTTCATATACTAAGGACGGGTTGTTTCGGAGAATTTGAACAATTCATCAAATTTCAACGTTCATTTCCGGGTTCTGTGAAAGTCCTATTCAAGTTCTGTTATTATATCATTATAGGCTAGTTGCTTGACAAAACTGAAATTAAAACAGATCTTGAAAAAATCTCTCACAGAACTGGAAAATGAACGTTGAAATTTGATGAATTGTTCAAATTCTCCGAAACAACCCGTCCTTAGTCTTCAAAGTACAACATGGTACAATACATTTTGGTGATTAACACATTTTTAATGCTTAAAACTGTATTCGTAAAATAATTTTCAAGTTATTTCGACAAAACCGTTTATTTATTTTAATATCAACGGTATAAAATATACCATATACAGTAAATTATAAACAGTGACATCAGAAAATATACAATTAACAGAAACTCTAGATGGATATAAAAGTTAGAGATACAAGTACATTTAAAACTTATAGGTAGACTAGGTTAGATTATTATTGATTGAAAGATATGATAGTAAAGATATATGATATAATATATTGCAATAGCTAAAATGTATGCATTTATTTTCAGGTTTTGGTTGAAAGTAGGTAAGTGGCATAAAGCTGTTTATTCACCGTATTGACTATTATTATTGACCCAAGTTTCCTCAGTTTCCCCAGGCAGTTCATTTTATTTAGATATTTATTTGACTTTTTACGTAAGTATGAGTAGACTTACATTTTATTGGTCATGATTTAAAAGATATGATATTAAAGCCTTTTTGTACCTAGCTTCTGTGCAGTTAAACAGATCCGCTACATCTGCGTACCTATTACTAATTTCATGTAATCTAAGTACAAGCGAGTGTTTGAAATGTTCAGTCTTAGAATTGTTACAATTAAATAGGGTTTTAGAACGAGTAGCTCTTATGGGTACACGAAATTCAATGAGGTTAATTAAATCAAGGCTGTCTACACTACCATTTACAATTTTGAACATAAATATTCAGTCGGATATAATTCTTCGATCTTACTTTCGGTGGTAAGTGTATTGTCGGAAAAAGTGCAGTAAATTCATCCATGCACTCTTGTAATATGTTAAGATATACAGTAGAATGAAGTGATTTATTTTTTTTGCCTACTTTGCCGATTTATAAGAATTTAGAAATCCCCATAATTACGAAAGATTATTAACAATTAAAACTGTGCTATGAACGCTACTGTTTTTGTTGTTGAAAATCGGCATATTTTTCCTGATTCTAACCTTGTTTTTACTAAGTCTTCTCTTCTCAAGAGACCACAAACAGTAGTTGCGACTTCTATTACAATTTGCACACATCTCTCTTTTGGTTTGAGTATGACAAGAATAAATCTTTATCATTGGTAGTTTGACATCGTCAATTTTGGTCTGATCTACCGATCCTAATTACCATGACTTGTTAAATTTGGTTTGATCTACCGATCGTCATTACCATGACTTGTTAAATTTGGTCTGATCTACCGATCGTCATTACCATGACTTGTTAAATTTGGTCGGATCTACCGATCGTCATTACCATGACTTGTTAAATTTGGTCTGATCTACCGATCGTCATTACCATGACTTGTTAAATTTTCTAATTATTTCAAATTTGATGAGTAGTGGTTTGGTTACATTTTCCTATTTTATAACATCGCTATAATTATTAACCAAAAAAACAAAAACTGGCACTTTAAATGTCGGGTTTTCCAATAAGAGGTGTTATTTTGGTATTCAATCGTAAAAGATCAATGGTTTCGTTGCTTGTGTGGCACGTAACGCCGTCTTGTTGGAAGTACACGTTGTCCAAATCAATACCATCCAATTCCGGCCATAAAAAATCATTAATCATCTCTCGAAAACGCAATTCATTGACCGTAACTGTTGCTCCAGCCTCATTTTCGAAAAAGTAAGGTTCAATGACTCCGCCGGACCATAAACCGCACCAAACAGTCACACGTTGAGGATAGAGAGGGTTTTCAACAATAACTCTTGGGTTTTCCGAGCCCCAGATGCGACAATTTTGCTTGTTGACGAAGCACCGAGGTGGAAATGGGCCTCATCACTGAAGATGATTTGCATTTGATTAACTCAAGTAAATTTTAATAATTTCAATGCGTTGTTGAAGCGTGTATCGTTCCATTTTTATTAATGGCGTAGTTTTTACTTGTCAAATGTCAAAAAGTGACAACTTCAAAAGTAACATTTACCGAAAGAGCGGGCTATTCAAAATAACAACTCTTATTGGAAAACCCTGTATAAGAATAACGTCATTTGCATTTTCGTTTTGCCGGGTTTTACATATACTTTTAAAAATTACCAGACAGCAAAATGACAAATACATTTTTTACTAAAAATAAGCCCAGCAATCGCTGGTTAAAGTCTGTTGGGTAAGTGCTAACTCTGCTCACTTGAGCCCTCGTATACCCAATTTCGTCCGATGTATAACAAGTTTCTTGCTAACTCTTTAAGTTTGTAAGTTGCAAAAAATTTATATCTTATTTTTTACGATAATATCTATACACTTGTTATGCCGAAACTTTAATTATCCATAGAAAAAAATCTCAAAGTAAGCTCCAAAAATTATTTTAAACAAGTTTTATTCTGTTATTTACTATGTTATAGGAATGAAAAATTTCAAAATGTATCTTCAAATGCAACTCAAGCAATTTTCGAGACATTTTTGCTGTATTTCAAACGAGTAGTGTTTTAATAAATATTTTTACCATTTTCACTTAAGGCGATGCACTACGTCGTGTAAATAGAGCCGTTATCAATAACACCCCTTACGTAGATGGCGATAAGGTTTAAATTCCAGCTTAACACCATCCGCCTGTTTTGATTTATGCAAGAAAAAACATGGCCAAAAAGTGCCTTTTATTTTATTTTGTGGATGTTCAGGCATAAATATTTAAAAAATTTCCGATCGTTTTATAAATAACTTAATTTACCACATTATACAATAAAATGATAACCGAAAATGGGTTTGTAAGTAGGAGATTTTGAACTTTAAAGCAGTTTTCATGGGCCTGATACATCATTTTTTCTTAGGCTTATTAAAAGACTTATCTAAAAAATACTAGGTCATTTAGTAGTAGGCCAAGATGTGTTCTACTCGCAGTATTTAATTAAAGCATCTACAACATTTCTAAGTGATCAAATTTTCAAACCAAAAGATCATGAATTTGCATTGCTACGTATGGCATCGCCTTAAGGTCTTAAATGTCTCAGGATCTATATTAATGGTCGTACTTAGCATTATTATTCTTAACCACACAATTCTTAATTTGAACAAATATAAATCAATTTTACCTGCTGTCGGGGTAATACTTTCAGAGTGCTCTAAGCATTCCCTTTTAACATCCAGTTGGTCTATATCAATTTCCGTATAAGGAATTCCCCTTCGTTCTTCTCGGGGCCCTGGATCTGCCTTGATGGTAACATTCTTCTTATTAATGATACCTGGAAAAACAAAACAACAATTTATTTATTTATTTATTCATTTTTTGGGAGATCGACAGTTAATTAGTTAGTTAGTTATTACATTTAATCAGTTTGTACATAAGTGTTATTTAGTAAAATAAAAACAAATAATGAATTTTTTCCTTGTGACTTTAACTGAGACAGCATAATTTAAATTTGTGAGAAAGGAATATTAATTAAAAAAATTATACAAAACAAAAGATTATATGAAACGAAAAATTTACAAAACAATACATTTATAGCCATGGAGAGAGATTGTAGATATAAATCAAATCATAATAGAGATATAAACAATACAAACAATAGAGACATAAACATTATTCACAAACCATCAGAGAAATATTCTTTTATGGACCTTTTGTATTTGGTAAGTTCGCAACTGAAAATATCCACCTTAGATAATACGCTATTGTACTTATTGCATAGTCTGTTCAGGCAAGAATTCTGCTTAGAGTTCGTTTTGCTTTGATCAACCCTGAACAGGACACAAGAGCGTGTTGAACGCGCAGGTACATTGAATGGAATCTTGTTTAGCAACTCTGGGCATTGAATATTATTGTTAACTACTTTATACAGGAATAGTGCATCCTTATGATGCCTCCGTACACTCAGTGAATCAATTTTAAAGTATGAAGCTGTCTCTGCATAATTATTAAATCTTACTTGACTTCGTACATAGGCAAAGTAGAGTTGCTTAATGATATCGATGCTATTAAAAAGTTTTGTGTTTCTTATGATGAAGCCTAACATTTTAACAGCTTTAATTGTGATTTGATACGTACATTATAATTTGTCGGTCTTATACCGAGGGACGAATTACATTTAGGAAAGTAAATGCTGATCAAAAACTTGTACTGTAATACCGATTGGTTTTTCCTTTCCTAAACACGCTCATTAAATAACATACAATACAGGGTGTATCGGCACGTACCCGACAAACTTTAACCAGCTACTCCTTATTTGGAGTAAAAAAATGTATGTGCACTTTGCTGTCGGGTAAAGTTTTTTTTTAATAAAAAAATTATTATTCATATTTTCACCACATGTCACCACTGTTTTATCCTTTGTCAAAGTTTGAAAACCCATCTGGCAACATTTTATTCGAATTCCGTTGAATAATGCACGTGTGTACCTATATTGGCGCACTTTTACAATCACAACGAAATGGCACGGCACCATTCGTCTCATTTTTAACTATTAGTATATAGTGTGTACGAAAGAGCAAAGGCGCTTTTCGACATACTTGCTTATAACAGCTGTTTAACACGAAAAGCAATGCCAATGACAGTGATGTAGTGTGGAAATTTTTAATTTTTTTGTTTTTAATTGAAAAAAATGCTACCGGACAGCAAAGTGCCCATAACATTTTTTACTCCAAATGTGCTAAGGAATAGCTGGTTAAAGTTTGTCGGGTTAGTGCCGATACACCCTGTATATCTGTATATGTTATTAAAATAAATATTGGAAAGTCCTATTTTACAATTATGTCCTGTGCGGGCAAACCATAAATATTTTTTTCTAATAAACAGTGTTAATCTCAAGTGACCTACGGTAAGTATGGTAGTGTGTATATTATCTCCATGTATAGTTGGTAATAACATAGATCATTGTAGAAATGTATTATATATTTGTACAGCGCCCTTGAGGTGATTTTGCACGACAACAATTTATAGTAATTATTTTTTAACGATAAACTAATGTTTGTAAGACAAGTTTTTTATGCATGGCACAAAGGATTATCAAATTATTATAAGCATTAATTTCTTGCCCGAAATATCCATACAAATTGAAAATATCTCCCGAGTAAAAATAAATACCGCCGACAGGAATTGAACCCGCACCTTCTGATGTCCGGTCAGGTGCTCTGGACTACTGAGCTACGTCGGCTTATTCCCAACCCGCCAAATAATTCAATATGTACAAGTACTTCAGTCAACAATTACTGCTTATAATTTTTTTTTCACCTGTAAGCAACCAAATTTATTTTGGTAGGAAAGGCTTTGTAAATGCTGATTTTTTTCACTATACTCGGTCCAACTTTAGAACAACCCGTGGACGCGCATGTCTCCGCCCCTTCGCCCCACTCCTAAAAGGACGAGCGTTAACACATTTAGACCCACTTTTTTAACAAATTAATTATTTAATTTATTTTCCTACCGATAAATAAACTAAAAAATTAAAACATTTTAATACATTCAAATAATGATGATGATAGTATTACAATACATATTGTACTTTATTAGGCATCAGATTTATCAAATCGGCTAAGAAATCAATCCAAAGTTGAAAATATCATCATTGCCATTAAAAAAAAAATAATTTTCCTCAGATGATTCATTTGAAATTTCAAAAGCTAACGAATTATCATTATTGTCCTCTAGTTCATCAACAATGTGATCGATATTCCGAAATTTTTTTTCGATACATATTTATTATCATTGTCCGTTGAGGTTTGTGCACCACCTATAAACATAAAAAAAAACGATCAACACCAACATTCACAAATTTTATACATATATTACCTATCTATATCCTTGAATTATAAAAATGCATTGTTGTAAATCGAATAGTCATACAAATAACACATAAATAATGTTTACCTGTCCTTTTTTGTTTTTCGTAATTGGTGATAATGAATTCGGACATATCGGCTGAACATCCATTTTATAGCAGGGTCTGAATGGGTTAATTTCTCTAAGCGCAGGCACTAACGACTAACGAATTGTCAGCGAAGATTGCCGGAGATAGCCGAGCGATGGAGAAGGAAAGGAGCGGGGGGGTGGTATGCGCAGAACGAACCTAATTTGGTACTCCAACAGGTCGTTCTTATCGTGGACAGAGAATAGATGGCGTCGAGATATATTATATCTACATATGTTGGTGAAATATTTTGACTTGTCAAATATTTATAAGACAAGGTATTTTATGCATGGCACAAAGGATAACAAATTATTATAAGCATTAATTACTCGCCTGAAATATCCATACAAATTAAAAATATCTCCTGATTAAAAATGAAAAAAATATATAATAAGCAGTAATTGTCGATTGAAGTACATATGGAATTATTTGACGGATTGGGAATAAGCCGACGTAGCTCAGTGGTCCAGAGCACCTGACCGGACATCAGAAGGTGCTAGTTCAATTCCCGTAGGTGGCATTTATTTTTACTCGGGAGATATTTTCAATTTGTATGGATATTTCAGGCGAGTAATTATTAATGCTAATAAGAATATGCAATAACAATAACGGAATGGTTTTAACAGTCGCTTACCCGCCGGTAGGAGAATTCGTTCTGAGGGCTCAAAGTATTCCTTTTTAATACCAGGAACCTCGATATCAATTGCAGTATTAGACATTTCACTTGCTTCGATGGTGACTCCGTCTACATTTGAAGGCTGCGTTGAACTCATTCCATCTGTTAACAGAAATTACTTACTAAACAAATGGAACCCGTAATCGGAATGATACAGTCTGAAAATACTTTCAAAACCGCACAGGAAGGGGCGCTCTCGTCAGGTGTCAGTTATTTCATAAAAATAAATAAACGTAATATAAACCCTGCTGTATATTTTTCTGGTTTTGGACTTTACTGGAAACACTTGTCGTATTTTAACTTTTTTATTTCGTATCACAAAACATGCCTTTTATAATATCTACGTTGACAATAACAATTTATTGATAACGGGCCCGACCCTTGTACAGCTAAACACTGTTTACTGTAATAAATTTCTGAAGGAAAGAACACTTTTTTCACTGGGAACAGGCCCTTTATAGATCAAAAATACTAATCCATTGACAGATTGATATACACAATGAAAAAAAAGGCAACTGCTTATCGACAAAGTAGAGCTCTAAAATGTTAGCACAGATTCACACCATTTCTAATAATTAACTATTCAAACAATCCATAGATGGCGACTGTATCCAGAATTTAATTAATAAAGAACTTATAAAATTAAACACCTGCAGAATAGCAAATATAAGATTGATGTGTAATTTTAGAATTTCAAAAACCCTGTATGTTTAATCATAGTCCCTGTACTGTATGAATATAAAATGTATTGAACTGCGATTACATCTTCCGTTAAACGCGGTTAAACTTTTATTATAAAAAAATATTCGTAAATATACAGAAAATAGGGACACGGTTAATTCGCAAATTCATTGGAAAAACCATCGTGTATCATTTATATAACAATGAGAAGGAAGTAATTCCGTATCCAGAAATGGGTAATTTGACTCTTTTCTTCACGCCATGTGCTGAAATAATACATATGTATGGTGACCGGATAAGTCACACCTATAAAAAGTTGTAACGAAGATTTAATATTACTTAGTGTAAAGAATAAAAATGTTAAATTTTAAATAAAAGATCCAGTCATGGTGGTTTGATGTTAAGTTAAAAATTGTGGGCAATCCAAAAATGATTTTAATTTTGAATATCATTACGAGATTATCAATTTGGGCACCAGTTCCATATAATAACGATGGAAAAAAAATTATAAATTATAGTAAACCAATATTTAAAGTGAATCTCTAGGAATTAATGCACGATGAAAGCATCTCACGAATCTGTTCCTCTTCCTCGTACGTCTGATTGCAACCGCCGCTACCGGAATACTTACCGAATACTTAATTACCCGAATTGGTTTATTTATGCCGAATAGTCCTCGTGTCTTCCGTCAGACAACTTCGAACAGCTCTTCAGCAGTGTCGTCATATGTAAGACGTCCACACTAAATAATACATTAACGGGGTACTTGATTTATCACGTTACAAAGTGTTATAAAGTTATGAAAATTGATGAAACAAAAACTAGGTTAAATAAGTTACATATGTAACTACTTAACACAGTTTTTGTTGAATTAGGCCCATTGTCCACACAGTCGTCTTTTGTAGGATGCATGTTACCTACAAATGAAGATAGGCGTATTTTGCATATTTGTTATGTCCACGCTGCTTCATGCAATAGTCAGTCACGTTACAAAACGTCTCAGTTTTCTTTCAACTTTTGTTGTGAAAATGTCAAGTGATGATGATGAAGTGATTATAGCATACTATTTTATTAGAAGACGACGAAAAAGGCGAAGAAAGTACTGGATTCATCCATACATCAAAATAAATATAAATTGTAGAGTGTTTGTTGCTGCCAGAGAGTTATCAAAAGATGATTCTGTATTTCAATCATTTTACCGAATGACTAAACATACGTACCAAAATTTAGTCTCTACTGTTGGACCACTGATACAAAGACAAAATACTGCAATGCGGTCGGTCGAATAGTGACATGTTGCCGCGCGCACCGCATTACGAACGCATGACGAGCGGCTGACGTGACGTTGCCGCTTCGTGGACACAGATTTCATTGTTTCTACGCAAGATGCAAGTATTCGTCTTGCAATCGTCAATTAACGAAAGCGTGCGTATGACGTGCGGTTACGTGGAAAATGGGCCTTAGGCTACATTTGTAACTATTTAACCTAGTTTTTGTTTCATCACTTTTAAATGTGTGTTGAATTGTCATTTTGAGGAGTTATCATCGAACCCATGTGTATATCTATATTTTTATGCTATTTCTTCTTATCTACGGTTTAATTAAACCCAAACTGACAACCTAAGAATTTTGGGAACGCATATTCATATTTTAGTTTAATAAGAGAAGAAAAAAACTAACCTCAAAACTTTGCCATCAAGGCAATGGCCTCCAAATAATGATTAGTTTAAATTTTAACGAAAAAACAATTAAAATGAAATATTTCCATTCCCCAAAACGACTACAAAGTATTATTTTAAATAAAATGCGTATTAAGCGTGTCCCTTTTTTCTGTACATTTACCAAACTATTTTTTACGTGTTGCTAGTTGTTAGAGTTCTTCACAAGGCGAAATTCAACGTTTTATATTATCTTGTTGGTGGCATGTATTTTTTGTCCTTTTTGCAACAGTCGCAAATTTTCTTACAAAGCAAAAAGACAAAATCAAAGAAGAAATGGTAATTTTTCGGGATCACTAGCTATGCTTAATACAATTTTATTTAAAATAAACCTTTTGATTCACCTTAATTACTATAAAAGAAATCTGCTTTTGGGGAATTTTTAATTTTAGCATTCTTAATTTTAATAACGTAACATGAACATGACATGGGATGACGACCGTAATAATATGTTGAAGACATTTTTCTTATGTTGGTATTTCTGATACTATACGAGTGGCTAGAAGAGACTTTATTACCATTTACTCTTTGCAAATGAGATAGGTACTATTTTGGAAGGGTTTGTTTGGTGTAGGTTAAGTTAGGTTAGGATAGTATGGGTTAGTATAGGTTAGGTTGAGCTAGTTTAGTAAAGGTTAGGTTAGGTTTGTTTAGTATAGGTTAGATTATGTCAGTATTGGTTAGGCTAGGTTAGTATAGGTTAGATTAGGTTAACTTAGGTCAGATTAGGTAAGGTTAGATTAGGTTAGGTTAGATTTGGTAAGGTTAGATTTGGTTTGGTTAGGTAAAGTTAGGTTAGGTTTTATTTCATACAAAAAAATTGTAATAAAAAACTGCTTAAATACCCTAATTTTTTTCAGAGTTCCGCCGATATACTCATGAATTAAATGGTAATAATGTTTCTTGTGGACCCTGGTGTAGAATCAGAATTACCAATATATGAAAATATCGTTAACAGAAATTATTGTAAATAGTTGTAATCCCATATAACGAAAGCGAATGTTCAAAATACGTCATTAAAAATTATGTTAAAATTAAAAATTTCCCAAAGGCAGATAGTTGCCAATAATTAAGGTGAATCAAAAGTTTTTAATTATTGAAGACAATATTAGCGATTTCTAAACGAAAATCTGAAACAGAAAAATCAGAAAAGTATACGGTCACATCTAGGACTCGAACCCAGGACCCCTGCCTTGCCGGGACACCGCTCTACCAACTGAGCTAATGGGACTCTATCCCCCTCGGTCACTTTTAACTGTATCATACAAATATCTTTGTATATGATCGCAAATTTCCTTCGCTAACATTGTCTTCAATAATTAAATATTACAATTTGAGGTTTTACTCAATAAAGTTATTCCAAAAAATACAAAAAAATTGTATGAAGGGTGGCCAGCAATTCCAAATATCTACAGAAAAGATTTCTTGTGTCCTGTATTTCGATTGTATTTTACGTCTGTAGAGCAATTGCGTACCAGGAAAAGAAAACGAAATACCTGAATTATTTTCGGAAATAGATTCCGGCCATTCTTTTTTTATAAAAGAATAATCTATCTCGATGTCCGTAAGTATCACAGGAACACTCTCTTCCGCACTTGTGCTTGGTTCTAACTTGATAGCGGGGGAATTCATGCTTTTTATGGTTCAGTTTTATTTTAACTTTATAATGAGATTAAAAGGGCATTTTGAGAGATATGGTCCGATTATTTTCTTAAAAGATTTGCAAATTGTAAAAGGAGCAAAGCTGAATAAAATTAACAAAAAACACAAAGTGACAGGAAGCATTCTGAGAAAACTTATCCATAGATACTACAGAAAAGAAAATAATTTCTTAATTAAGAAGAAATCTAAGTGTTGCCATTTTAAATCTTCGTATAAACCTAAAAACTGGACTGGTTCTTAATAAACAATTTGAAGCGGCAAATACATAATTTTATCATGACATGTCCCATTCCCGGTCAATAATTTACAAGCCGTTATGATTAAAAATTAAATCCAAATAATTCATTTTATACCACTTTGCATATGAATCATTTTGAAACTTTGTGATACAAGATTTGGCTTCAGTATCATTCTTGCAAAATATAAATGCTTTCTTTGTCCAGGGCTTTTTAGGTTAATAAAAAAAATTACCAACGATTGACTCCATGTGTAGTACTTCAACAAAAAATATGTCTATGATTAACCTCATTACATCGTCCTGCTTCCTAACTCTATTTCTATATAATTATGACCATTAACCCACGCAGTTAAATTAAGCATCAAGTACTTGCGGCAGTGATTGAAAGGTTCCAGTGCTGACATGTTATGGGGACAAATGGTGGGAAAAATTTAATTAACCCGGGCATTACATTAAAGTAGTCCAACAACTGGATAGATATTCGAATTTGTATTTATTTAATATACATAACTTTATCAATTGTTTAATATACATGTCACATTACTACTGTAGGTAGCGAAAATATTATTACTATCTGTGATCTGTCGAATGGATTAATTAAGTCATTTTTCTTTATTTAAAAAAAGAAAGAAAAACATTCCCGGGTCACGAATAACCTGACAATATTTGAAAATCTCCTACTACCACCACAGTAAGCGGAAAATGTTGCTTGTGTTGTGATGGAGGACTTAGCCAACCGAGGAATTGAACACACTACGCATGGGTGTAGTGTGTTCAATTCATGCTATTATAAGATCTAACCCATAAATCATTATAATAAATACCAAACGAAACACTTACAATGACAGTTGGAATAAAAAACATGCTGGGTCTTGCGAAATATAGGCTTACGCAGAACTCAATCCGCACATGTCCGTAACGTAACGATGGTCCACATTGGTCTTCAAGTCTTCCATATATATCTCCTTAACCCTTCAGTATTTTAAATATGTTCTTATATAAGTCC
Source organism: Hesperophylax consimilis (assembly GCF_061612785.1). Classification (NCBI taxonomy): domain Eukaryota; kingdom Metazoa; phylum Arthropoda; class Insecta; order Trichoptera; family Limnephilidae; genus Hesperophylax; species Hesperophylax consimilis. The sequence goes on along the minus strand of NC_142855.1, from coordinate 10,090,975 downwards.
CATTAATGACATTGAATTTGTCATTAATTTTAGGAATATTTCAATATTCCAATTTGTTATCATGCACTTTGTCATTTTTTTAAGATTATTTCCTTTGTATCGAGTATAAATATTCCAAAGACAATAAGGAACATCATTTAGTTCTCTTTCAGACATAAAAAAAATCATAAATGTTCACATGTGAGGAAGAGAGATATCTGACTTTTAATAATGTTTGGTCGCTCTGGTAAAATATTGGTTACCTGCATTCATAACGGCATATGCTGTTTGGGACCAAATTTGGTTTCCTAATAATTAACGGGTAAAATACATTTAATAATAAATCATTATTTTAGGTATTCCTAAAATACATATTTACAACCATTAAAAATATAATTTCTAGGTAACATAATAAAAATGATTTTCATAAATATCAACCCATTTCGGCGTCAAATGCAAAAGCAAATTTAAAAATTATGGGATTTAGGGATAGACAGAGAAAACAACACCAATAATTATTTTTTCAAATTGGTTAACGGACGATACTTTAAAACCAAAATCGAACAATTTGCTAAGAAAATGATAATATTTTGATAACCCATTATTTTTTTCTTGTAAATGTTTGTCTTTTTCTGCATTGTTACGTATTTGGGCACTTTGTGTGACAAACACTTCCCGCAAACCACTAAAATAACCTTGTAAATAGCAAAATCAGAAGTGAAGATTTTTATTTTCATGACGCAAAAGACTGACTCGAATGACATATCTTTCGCTGATCACGTTGTCTTCCGCTGTGCTGCTATTGGCTATTTGGTCTGTTGGAGAAATGCGTTTGTAACAGAGTTCGAATTTTTCACTTAGACTACGAATGGCTGTAGATATTGGCAACAATACTATGAATTTAAACTTAGTAACTTATTTAAAAACGAGGCTTTATTTTGATCAACTTGTGGATGTTGGATAAACATGCTCTGAATGTTGTGTGATTTTGGTGGACTTGAGACAAAATTCTTTATAAAAACCCATTTAATAATTTTATGACTTGCTTATTAAGAACAATTCCATACTTAACTCAATTTCGCTAAAAATGGTCTGATGGACAAAAACGAACCAGCGCGAAGAGCTGTTCATTGAAATGACAATCAAAAAAATTATCAAGTATCCTCTGACCCACAATCACAGTACAGCGCACTGACTATATGGAACCTGGCAAGATGGCTGAAACAACAAGTGTGACCCTGTCGCTACAGGGTTGAAGAAGAATATGTTTTAGGCATGGAAGTGTAGTTGTGAAAGCAGGGCTTAACAGGAATAGAAGGTTTAATTATTGCATACTAAAGACCTTTTATCAGAGGGGATGTTTTCAATTCAGAGGACCATTGGAGTTGATACCCAATGGTCGCTAACCATTCTGATTGAAAATATGATAAAAATAATGACTTGCTGTTCATTACCAAGACATTTAATTTGGCCCAAGGAAGGGTATATGTTTCAAAAACTTAAGGAGCTGATGATTTTTGTGATTTGTTGAAATTATTTGGCAAAAAGTTAATTTATACTAAAATAATATTATAAATTCACTTTGTAATTTTTTTAAAATAAAACTCACTGAGGAAAACATTTTATTTAATTATTACACATTTTTTAACACTCCATTAAAAAAAACATATTCAATGAGATATGCTGCTTCATCCTTGTACACTTTGTCAGCTTCAAACATTTTATTTGTACTCCATACAGGAGGCCGTGGAGAAAATGATTAGCATCTTTGGGGATGCTGTTTGGATTTTTCTTTTTGAGGAAAAGAAGACGGCTAACGCCTAAGCTAACGGGTTCCCAACCTGTGGGTCCTGTAACGTTTACACCCATCACATCATAACTTATTACACATTTGTGGGGATGAAATAAAATTATGCCAATTTAGCATTTATTTACAAGTGAACATACACGTGTATTATGGAAAAAATATAAGTAATACACTACAAAACCCAAGAATATATAATTAAGGAATGATTCTATCTCAGGGCGTGTACAAGATTCCTTAGAATAACTTGTAAGTTGTGTCTGATTGCAAAATCTTTAAACACAGAACATAAATAATTCACATGTGTTTCTTCAAATCTCCCTTTCTAAGAACATGAATAACTCACATGTGTTTCTTCAAATCTACCTCCACAGAACATGAATAATTGCACTCGGGACGTAACAAGAGGTTATTCTCTACTGTGAATCCGCAGCATGTGTTTTTTCAAAGCTCCCTTTTGAGAACATGAATAGTTGCAGTCGGGACATGAAAAAGGTTTTTCTCCACTGTGAATCATCATGTGTGTCTTTAAATTTCCATTTTGAGAACATGAATAGTTGCAGTCAGGACATGAAAAGGGCTTATCTCTACTGTGAGTCCGCATGTGTATCTTCAAATCTCCCCTTCGAGAAAATGAATAGTTGCATTCAGGACATGAAAAAGGTTTTTCTCCACTGTGAATCAGCATGTGTCTAGTCAATTTTCCTTTTGCAATACATGAAAAGTTGCAGTCAGGACATGAAAAAGGTTTTTCTCCACTGTGAGTCAGCATGTGTAACATCAAGGCTCCCTTTAGAGAACATGTATAGTTGCAGTCGGGACACGAAAAGGGTTTTTCTCCACTGTGAGTCAACATGTGTCTCTTCAAACCTCCCTTTTGGGAACATGCATAGTTGCACTCGGTGCATGAAAAAGGTTTTTCTCCACTGTGAGTCAGCAGATGTCTAGTTAATTTTCCCCTTGTAATAAATGAAAAATTGCAGTCGGGACATGCAAAAGGTTTTTTTCCACTGTGAGTCGGCATGTGTTTGTTCAAATGTCCCTTTTTAATACATGAAAAGTCTCCATTATAGGTGCACAAGTGGACTTTTAAAGTGGACTCGCCTGAGCAGAAGTTGCAATGAGGACAAGAGAATCGTTTTCCCTCAGGATTTGTCTTCAGAGCCGTCAATAAGTCTGAAAAAGATTGCGGATAAGAGTTTAATAAGTAAAAGCACAATGAAGTCATAAAAACGTTAATATTTAGACTATTTATATAAATTATAAGATGGGTACCTAATTATATAAGATTATTTTTTAAATTGTAGCGGCAGTTACTAAGTAGGTTCTATAACATTAATACATGCAACGCGGATCACATTGGAATCTACTAGCCGAGCGGCGAAATATGCGCCGACCTACTAGGCTGGGAAGTTTCTCGATTCTACTACGCGTAAGTGTGCCCTATATAAAGCGGCAATATCGAGCTAGGCCAGTCTTGCAAGTGACTGAATCCCATTCAAGTGCCCAGTTACAAATGACGACGGGCGGCCGTTCCGCTGACCATTTTTCCCATAGTACCAGTGAAACCGTATTTAGTATGGTCGTGGTTCCATCGATGTTGTCAAAAAGATGTCACAACGTGAACTCGTTTGCATGTAGCCGACCTTCACTGTAAAGGACGTTTGACGTGTGATTCAAGGTGCCGAATCACGCCTTCTTAGCACCCTACGTTGACTGCAGTTCCGTCGCGTCCAATTGCAACAAGCTCCTCAAAATCAATATCTTCTTAATATCATAATCCGGTTCTTTCAAACTAGCGTGTTATCCACCAGGTTTAAAAAATCGTCCTTACACAACATATCATATTGGTTGGAATTTCTTGAAAAAACGTTTTCTGTCATTTTTTAGTCTCAAGTTTAAACTACACGAAGGAACAGATCCAGTTCATTTGTTTTTGCACTTAATTCTCATTATTTGTGATTTCAATATTTAAAAAAATATATTAATATACATTGTTAATATTTATATATTTTTTTAAATAATTACATGACAGAGCAACAATCCCGCGTAACCCGAAGTCGATATTACTAAGAAAAATAACTTCCTTACTGAACCACTCCACCGTAGTATACAGGTGTATCAGCACAAACCCGACAGACTTAAACCAACGGACCACGTGTTACAAACTTATATCAAACAGCAAAATGACATCTACATTTCTAATTCCAAATAAGCTCAACTATGGTCAATGTCTGTCGGGTACGCGCTGATATACCCTGCATACAGTGACAACATCTATGAATTTTACAAAGGGTTTAAACTTGAGGTCTAAATGTCTCGGGATCTATTTTGATGTACCTACCATTATTCTAAGTCATACAATTCTTAATTTGAATAAATGTAAATCGGCTTTACCTGCTGTCGGGGTAGTACTTTCAGAGTGCTCTAAGAATTCCCTTTTAACATCCAGTTGGTCTATATCAATTTCCGTATAAGGAATTCCCCCTCGTTCTTCTCGGGGCCCTGGATCTGCCTTTATGGTAACAGTCTCCTTATTAATGATTCCTGGAAAATCAAAACAACAATATGTACATTAATTTGCCCAGACTAACAGCGTTACATTTCAAATTACGGCCGCCTTCTTCAAGAGAGTACTATAAAAAAGCTTTTCGTATTATTAACGATTAAAGAAGCCATTGATAAATCGTGAAGTGGCGGGAATTTATATAATAGACTTATAAAGGTTAATAAGAAATAAGAAGGAACCAGATATCCGGTTCAGGTACCGATGCTTCGAGAAGGAAAACCTTACTCTTGAGCATATTCGAAACGAAATTTAATTGCTTAAAGGCAGTGAAAGAATGCTTTATTACGTCAATTTTATACATATAGTATGAATGTATAATAACACATCCACTGTGTTTTGGTAAAACATTTATTGGGAATGTTACTTTTCAGTGACTTCATATACTAAGGACGGGTTGTTTCGGAGAATTTGAACAATTCATCAAATTTCAACGTTCATTTCCGGGTTCTGTGAAAGTCCTATTCAAGTTCTGTTATTATATCATTATAGGCTAGTTGCTTGACAAAACTGAAATTAAAACATCTTGAAAAAATCTCTCACAGAACTGGAAAATGAACGTTGAAATTTGATGAATTGTTCAAATTCTCCGAAACAACCCGTCCTTAGTCTTCAAAGTACAACATGGTACAATACATTTTGGTGATTAACACATTTTTAATGCTTAAAACTGTATTCGTAAAATAATTTTCAAGTTATTTCGACAAAACCGTTTATTTATTTTAATATCAACGGTATAAAATATACCATATACAGTAAATTATAAACAGTGACATCAGAAAATATACAATTAACAGAAACTCTAGATGGATATAAAAGTTAGAGATACAAGTACATTTAAAACTTATAGGTAGACTAGGTTAGATTATTATTGATTGAAAGATATGATAGTAAAGATATATGATATAATATATTGCAATAGCTAAAATATATGCATTTATTTTCAGGTTTTGGTTGAAAGTAGGTAAGTGCCATAAAGCTGTTTATTCACCGTATTGACTATTATTATTGACCCAAGTTTCCTCAGTTTCCCCAGGCAGTTCATTTTAATTAGATATTTATTTGACTTTTTACGTAAGTATGAGTAGACTTACATTTTATTGGTCATGATTTAAAAGATATGATATTAAAGCCTTTTTGTACCTAGCTTCTGTGCAGTTAAACAGATCCGCTACATCTGCGTACCTATTACTAATTTCATGTAATCTAGGTACAAGCGAGTGTTTGAAATGTTCAGTCTTAGAATTGTTACAATTAAATAGGGTTTTAGAACGAGTAGCTCTTATGGGTACACGAAATTCAATGAGGTTAATTAAATCAAGGCTGTCTACACTACCATTTACAATTTTGAACATAAATATTCAGTCGGATATAATTCTTCGATCTGAGAGTTTTAATAAATTGAATTTTTCTAAGTAATTATAGTTTATACTTTCAATGGGAATACCGAGTTTAAAGTTAATGTGTCAGGAATTTGTGTTGAATTTTTTCTATTCAATCTGAATGTATTTTATAATGTGGGGACCAGATCGAAGAGTTATATTCGACTTGACTTCGAACTAAAGATGTATACAAAATTTTGAAGGTTGAAATATTTATGAAGCCTCTGGATTTTCGAAGAATGAATCCAAGCATTTTCATTCCCTTATTGTTAATTGAGTTATGTGAGATATAAAGTTTAATTTAGAGTCGAAAATGATGCCCAGGTAATTAATTTCTTCGACAAAGGTAAGGGTTGAGTTATTAAGTTCATATGAATAAATAATTGGTTGACTTATTTTGTAAAATCTTATTGAATGGCACTTATTTATATTGAGATATAGTTTATTTGGAGTGCACCAATTATTTAACCTGTTTAAGTTATTTTGTAGACTGATACAATCTTCAACGGTTTTTACTTTTTTTAAATGTTTTTAAATCGTCTGTAAAAAGTAATACATTTATATCGTTATCAAATATATTAAAAATATCGTTTATAAACATTAAAAACAATATCGGGCCTAAATGAGACCCCTGTGGTACACCACTTGTAACTATAAATTGGTTTGAAAGGAACGAATTGATTTTTACTAGTAGAACTCTTTCAGTTAGATAGCTTGCGAACCAGTCTAAAAGTATTCCATCGATACCGAGCTTACATAGTTTGACGAAGAGAATTTTATCGCAAACTTTGTCAAATGCCTTAATAAGTCCGTATATATGGAATCGACTTGAGTTTTATTAGCTAATGCGTTAGATATATAGTTTTCATATAATGAGAGATTTGTCAAAGTTGATCTGCCCGAATAGTTTATCAAAAAGTTTCGGTATTACGGATAGCTTACATATTGGTCTATAGTTGGTTATATCACATTTATTGCCCTTTTTGAATATAGGTGTCAGAAAACAACGTTTCCAAATGTTATGGAAGCAACCTGTATCAAGGGAATGATTAAACAATAAACTTCAATATCTTTAAGTAGTTTCACGAATCCGTAAATATTCGTTTTTATTGTCTCCTGAAAAGTTTTAATTCCGAAGCCTAAAGGGTTTTACCAAACCACAGTTGAAACATGTTCTTGTCTCAAAGACGACAAAGTGATGACTTGAGGAATCAGAAACATTGTTTATTTATTTAGTTAGAACTGACGGCACAAGTTCCTTTTAGATACGTGATTGTTATTAACAGTCAAAGTACAATATAGAAAGAAGAAATATTGTTATTGACAGTCAAAGTACAATATAGAAAGAAGAAAGATTGTTATTGACAGTCAAAGTACAATAAAGAAAGAAGAAAGAAAGGAAAAATTATAAGATAATATAAGTAAACAAGAAGAAAAAAACATTAGTACAAAGTTAGTGGAAGAAGTGAAGAAGAAACGAAAACAAAAAACCCGTTATGCAGTGACCTCTTTAAAATATGCGCTGCTAAAATGTTAAATATTTACAGCTTCATATTTTAACAGGGACATGTTAAAAAAACATTTTATTTAAGCGTATACCTTATACTGGACATGCGAGCTTATAAAAATATAATCAAGGAAGTTTGGCTTACTCGCCGCTAGGTGAATTCTTTCAGAGGGCTCAAAGTATTCATTTTTAATACCAGGAACCTCAATATCAATTGCAGTATTAGACATTTCACTTGCTTCGATGGTGACTCCATCTACATTTGAAGGCTCCGTTGTACTCATTGGACCTGTGCAGAGAATATGCTTACTAAACAAATGGAACCCGTAATCGGAATGATACAGTCTGAAAATACTTTCGAAACCATACAGGAAGGGTCGCTCTCATCGGGGGTAGTAAAATAGTTTCAATTATATTAAATATAGGTAATATATCCCAGCGGAATAGCGTTTGTAGGATGGTTGGGGCATGTCGATATAGTCAACAAAAAACTTGCAATATCTTCGATAGTATAACAGTTATCTATGTACTAAAAAAAGAAAACGTTGTACCTGAATTGTCTTCGGAAATGGATTCCGGACATTCTTTTTTTATAAAAGAAAAATCTATATCGATTTCTGTAAGTATCACAGCAACACTCTCTTCCGCACTTGTTCCTGGTTCTACTTTGATGGCGGTGGAATCCATGTTTTTTTCCTGGAATCAATGGATCTGATAGTTCAGTCTTATTTTAACTTTATAACAATGAGCGTGAAGGTTTTATTAAGAGAACTGATTATTGGTTTTCCAACGTTTGAAAATTGACGAATGAACGCCAAATAACATAACCAACAAAAAAGTGACAGGAAGCATTCGTGGCATATTCGGAGAAAATTTACCCATAGATGCTTCAGAAAAGAAAATAATTTCTGAATTTACGATGAAATCTAAGTGTTGCCATTTCAAATTTGCGTGAACTTAACAGTAGCGATGGACACAATCGATGAATCATCGATGATTTACTCGATCTTTTTTTCCATCGACATATTGAGACTAATATTCATGGACAAAACAAAACGATTCTGTCAAAAATTGACTTCTGTCTTGTTCTTGATTCGTCATCACAGTCCGAGACAATCGTTTTGAAAGGTCATCGAATAAGGAATCGATTCTGTAGGAAATCATTGACATTAAACCAGTCACGACATTGGTTAGAATTCATCGATATAAAATCGATTTCCTGATACGTAAAAAATATCTGAAAAATGAGATATTATTTCCTTGGTGCATTGTGTTACGTACTACCTAATATGATTTATTTATTCAACATCAACGATATAAATATATTCAATAAACAATAATTACATGTCACAGAATAACAATTAACTGCGGCATTTGATCGAAAAATGACGACAGAAATTATTAAATTAATACAAGCTCTAGAAGGAGATACGAGTAAATACAAAATATTATCAACAAACATGAGTAGAGTTACGTTGTATTAGTAATGATTAAGAAAATATGATAGTAGACAAATGGTAGATACCTCCTTGTACCTAGTTTCTATACAGTTAAACAGATCCGCTACATCTCTGTACCTATTACTAACTTCATGTAATTTAGGTACAAGCGAGTGTTTGAAATGCTCAGTCCTGGAATTGTTACATTTAAACAGGGTTTTAGAACGATTAGCTCTTAAAGCATTTTTTAGTCTGAAGTTTAAACTACACGAAGGATTTGCATTTAGGATTACACAATTATTCTTTGGTAATTATTGTCAAATATTGGAATGTTAGGTATTAGATATTAGCTGTTTAATTAGGAAATTATTTACCAACCGATAAAGCTAGAAGTATGTAGTAGAAGAACAATTCATTAATTTTTAGGTTGGCATTAAAAAATGACATTTGGACTTATAATAATTGGGGAAGTTATTAATAAAAATAAATTTAGAACTTTTGTGGCGCCTTTTTTGTGAATTTAGAATAAATAATACGCAACACTCTGTATTATTTGTATGTTACGTAAATAATTCAGTTTTTATAAATGTATTTACCTATTTGTATTATAATTTTTTACGTATGTGACAGTAGTAGTAACTGTAGTAACAGTATAAGTGTAAGTAAATAAATAAGAGAAGAAAAAGTAAAATCCTAACAATTATTTTCTTTTTATTTAGTCGGAAGAACTTTTAGAACTCCCTCCTTGAGTTTCATATTTTAATAATATATTCTTATCACCTGCTACTGACACTGCTTTAATCAGCAGTTTATGATGAATTGTTTTGTATTCGAACACAGCTTCAGTAAATATATAAAATATGTTTAAATTTATCAAGTTGGATGTATTGTACGCATTCCGAATGCCATACTTTGATGAATTAAAAGGGAAGATAGGTCACTGAGAAAACTCGCGTGGTTTCACTGAACCTAACCAGTGGACAAACTGATGATTTACTGCGTTTAGTACTGTACATTAGTCCGTATGTCAGACAACCTGTCACCGGCTGTCAAAAACACGTCGCTCTAAGCTCTGTTTTGTGAAAAATGCCTTCCTGCGCTTTGAAGATGCGCACAAATCATTCTCCATCAAAACCCAAATCTGATGGAGTGTCTTTCAATTCGCATGTACTCAAAAAACACTTATTATTTCAGTAAATACAAATATTCACAATGCTTTTCGAATAAAATAAAGTGAGACAGCGAACGCAGAAACACAAAAGAGATAACCTAGTAACGTTACGTCATATTCTACTTCTCTGCGCGCTCGTTTGTTTGTCAAGAATTCCGGTAAAGGGGCTCACTGACGGGCGAGGATGTGCGCGGCGAGCAGTTTGAGCATGACGTCGATACAACAATGCTCGTCGCTCGCCTCTGACGCCATACTTGCCGCGGACATGCTCGCCGTCAAAGGGCCGCATACATTCATCATTAACTTATTCTTCATGCATACTTCGTTCATCCTAGACACGAGAGACTGCAGATCATCCATACTATTAATAATTAACAATAAAAACAAAAACCATCACGTTCGTTAGCAGTAAACGGTTTTTCGAACAATTATCTCACTAAGCAAACAAACAAACTCGAACTAAGTCTAATACATTTTCATAATTACAATAAATTATAATTAGTGGTTTGTAGAAGAAGTACGAAGAGAGGTGGTCTTGACATAAAATCTGACATAAACTTCAGATTACTGATACTCCTGTCCCTGTTACAAAGAACCGACTCCCTTGCTGTCATTGAGCCATATATTAAATTTTTGTGAGTAAAATGTTATTTTTAACTGTTCCCATATGAAATATTAGAAAAAAAAATATTAGTTGACTTGTAAAGAAGGCTTCTCTAGCAACCCCCCCACACCATTGCCTTTGTTTATCAAAAAGGTCCTGGATAAAGAAGCGGTCCCACCTCAGCCTCCGGTAGCTGGTACCGCAGTGACAACCAACATAAGTTATCGTCCATCTCTACGCCACCATAGATTTATAAAGACAGGCAATTCTTATTATTATTAATAACCTCGGCCCAATATTTTTCTTATTATTCAACAATGACATAGTTGACCAATTTAATGATGTAGAAGTTTTGCTATTTGCTGACGACTTAAAAATATATAAAAGAATACGAAATGTATACGATTGTCAAATTTTACAGAGTAATTTAGAATAACTTCATCAATGGTGTGAACAAAATGCTTTATTTTTGAACATTCAGAAATGTCAAGTAATACGATTTTCCAAAACTCGTTATAATATATTAAATGACTATACATTAAATAATATTAAATTAATACCAGTATCACATATTCGTGACTTGGGTGTAATATTCGATGAAAACTTGTCATTCATTGAACACATCAACTATATAACTAATAAGGCTTAAAAGATGCTTGGCTTCCTTTGCAGAACTTTAACTGATTTTAAGTCCATAGATTGTATGAGAACCCTCTATATTTCATTAGTCAGAAGTCAATTGGAGTATAATTCACCTATTTGGTCCCCTTTATATAAAGTTCACTCCAATAATATAGAAAGAGTTCAGCACAAATTTCTTAAGTACGTAAATTTTAAGCTCGGAATTCCTATGGCTTACATTAATTATGTCAGTTTGATGAATCAATTGCATCTAATAACACTGTCTGACAGGAGAATTATTTCAGACCTGGTTGTGTTACACAGAGTCATTAACAACTTAATTGATAGTCCTGCCATCCTTGCCACTCTTAAACTACATGACATGTGCCTACTAGGAATACAAGACAAAATATAACATTCTTCTGTAATACATACTCAACCAACTATCAGACACACTCACTGACCAATAGGATGCATGATCTGGGTAACAAGTATGGGGGTGCTATTGATTTATTTATTGACTCCATATATAGAATTAAGCATAATCTACACCAACACTTTGTTGAATCCTACAAATTAGAGTAGCGTTGGTAAATTAGTTTTAATGATTTGTCTTATATGTAGTGTTGTTGTAATTTCTTTTTTAATTTATGTTACTCTTGCGTTTTACTAATATTGCTTCATATTTTTTTTAATATTTTCTCATTATACTTGTAATCACAATTTTAAAAATGTGTATTTTGTACCTTCTTTAAAATGGATTACATCTATTTACTGTCAATATCTCCTGTATAATACATATTCTCCTATGTACACTTCTATGTAAAACCCTTTTTAGGTGTATATTAGCCTGGAGCACGGATGTATGAAAAAAAAATATGATTCAGAGTTCTAAGAGGGGGGGATTTGTGCCTTATGTTAAAATAAAAATACGTGGGATTTTTCATTTCATTTAATTAAGATCTTCTGCCTCCACAGTGACCCCAAAAATTGAAAATTAGGGTAAAAAAGTTAAAAGTTTATAAGGCGATACATTATGATTAATTTAGTGGTAAGTAGGTGTTAAATGATCAACAATATATATTAAGATGTTTATTAAGGCATCGCTCTAAAAAAAAATTGAAACATAATTATACATTTATTATTTAGGTTTAAAATCCCTTTTTAGTTTAAAATTTAGGTATTTTGTTCCGCGATTCCAGCCTGGCATCACCTTGCCGCGACTTTCTTGTACACTGAGAAATGGGAGCTTCTGTCGTAGTCTTTACAGCTCTTGAAATTTGAAACAAACTTAAAAAATTATACATTTATTATTGAGGTTTAAAATCATTTTTTGTTTCAAATTTAGGCATTATGTTCCGCGATTCCAGCTTATCATTTATGGCACCTAGTCGCGACTTTCTTGTGCACTGAGAAATGGAAGCTTCTGTCGTATTCTTTACAGCTCTTTCAACAGCTTGAGTATGGCAGGGAAGCCTTATAAACATTAGTTCGCTTTCGCCACCAGATTCCACGATATTATGAATTTCCTGGTCCGATAAGTTTTTCAAAATCGGTGGTTCGGTTAAGTTTTCCTGCCAATTTATTAAATCAATATATGTAGAAGCATTGAAATCTATCAATGGCACTTGAAACATTCTAGGTGTTGGAGGTTGAGCAGTACTGCGTGCCTTTAGTATGCGGCGGGCTGCCAGCTCTCTAACATGTTTTTTATCATCTGTTATCATCGCAAGTAGAATCCCTTCAGGATGCGCAAAGTAGCCGTTTCTTTGGATAACAGGATCTATAATTTTTTTTAGAGTTTCTGGCAGGTAACTGGAGGCCTTAATGATATTGATCAGATGACGCGTGCCATCTTTGCATGATGGTTTATTTTTAATTGAGAACCAAGACGGTGCGTAAACTTTGACCACAAAAGTATCCAGAGTTTTCAAATTTTCAGATGGTTCTTCAGTAGATACATACAAACGTAGTATTCGGTTAGCACGCGTGATCCAACGGGCATGTGATAGTTTTCCTGGAGATTTATTGCCTAGGTCTTCTGGAAATTCACCTGAAATTACCGCCGAGACAATTTTATGCAAGTACTGTTGGTCTGAACTCAGATCTTTGGCCTTTTCTGGTAGCATTTGACCTTCGATGCGTTCAAATTTTTTAACAGGCAGCTTTTCACAGGTTTCCAGTGATTTTCCCAGTGGACCAATATAAGATTTAGGTCCCGAAGTACACCCATCGAGATGAAGAAACAGATGTCTCAAAGGCAGTTCGTTCATGTGAAGCAAACAAATTATCCACTGAAGTGGTTTTTGTAGCTTTTTCTCAAGCAGTCTTATAATTCCAGCATACTTTCCAGTATTTACATTCGTACCATCGCAACCAATTGCCATAATTCTATCTTGGGAAACTTCTTTATGTAACAGAAACCCTGTTATCGCGGTTTCTATTCCTTTTGCTGTCCCAACATCAGGTACCACGTATCCCATGTAAATGGATCCCGGCTCTTGAATTAGTGAGATATGTTCCTCCACAACCATAGTCCTGTAGCATTTACCGCCCTTTTTAACAATATTCAAAGTTTTGTCTTTTTTCCCGTAAAAGTGTAAAGCTCTGTAATTGTTGCATTTTCCGTTATTTTTTCTCTAGTTTTAGTTCTCTCTCTTCGTAACTTGTGCCGATCAATGACCTCAACATCAGACCCAATGTCGAACAAAACAGATGATGCTATTGCTGCTGCTGCTCTGTCAGACACTCCATACCTATCACATGTCTTCGATAACGTAGGAAAATTAAGCGTCGATTTTTTTATTTTCTTTTTAATAACGCCTTTGATCATGGAGCAATCAGATTTTTCTGTCTCTGATGATGTCGCTGAAGAAATACTAGCATTTAAATCAGCTAACGTTGAAGTGCTTAAGGATGTGTTTTGGCGATTCTCTCGTTCATGGTTCCTTTTTAGAGTTTTTTGCATGTTCTTTGTAGCAGTTACGTCGATTCCGCTGATTACCATTATCCGAGACGTTCTTTGATCGGTCAAAAAAGTTTGCTCTCGTTTAGGAACCTTTTTATCCTTAGGACAGATACATTGAACGAATTCTTTGCACTTGCATGCTGAAATATCAAAAAGTATCTTACTTCTTTGCTGAAAACTATTTAACTCGTCCGGAGAGAGCCTCTTGGTAGATTTGAGTAGATTTTTGCACTTTAGATGATATGCTTTCAACATTTGAATGATCCTTGTTTGCGTCACTGTAGGAATAGATGCCGTTTGCCATATATTTTCAATTCTCGACGTTACTATGTCTGCTATCTCGCCAAAAATTGGTTCTTTTGCAGTTTCTAATTGCAATTTCAGTTGATGTCTCGTCCAATCATAGTATTTCACTACATCTTAATAAGTAGGTAGAACGTTTTCTTTCATCTCACAAACATCACCAAATAGAGGACATTTGAATACACTCCGAGTTCTTTGCATGGTTGCAACGAAAGATTATCGAACGTATTTTTAACGATAAACGAGCGTGCGACTGATCCGAGCCACGAACTTCTTTTTATTTTGTGTCAAATCTATATTATACCAAGTAAACTTTCTTGATAAAAATAGGTAGGTATGTTTATTTAAAAATATCGTACATAAACATTACTTCAAATTAGAGTGTAAAACCGATTATTTTCATAAATTCGATGCCGTTGCAGAGGCAGTTACCCTAAACCAAATGGTATAATATTTTACATGGCTTAAATTAAACCTAAAAGGCACCAAATTTTGACTCTTACATTACCGTCCAGTGAAAAAAAAAGATTTCACTCCACTCTAGACTGTATATATATAAATAAATAAATAAATAACCATCATAAAATATGTTATCTAAGATGAGATGGTAATACACAGAAACCTAGTGAGTAGCTTCCGTGAATCAATAATCATGAAGAATTGGCAGATATAAATACATTTAGTGTCCAATATTAGCGAGATATGCATCAGTTTTTGGCTCCCATTTCTCTATCTGAAGCAAAAAGGAGAATGAATCATTAAAAAATCATGCGCTGAAAAAAAATGGTTAAAAAGATCGAGTTAATCATCGATGATTCATCAATAGTGTCCATCGCTACTTTTAGGTTCATGGTGCATAAAGATTTAAAATGGCAACACTTAGATTTAATCGTAAATTCAGAAATTATTTTCTTTTCTGTAGTATCTATGGATAAACTTCTAACGAATGCTTCGTGTCACTTTTTTGTTGGTTATGTTATTTGGCGTTACTCTTTTCGTAGATTTACAAACGTTGGAAGAAAATAATCACTCCTTTCAAGAAAACCTTCAACTTCAAGTTAATATAAAGCTTAACCATCAGATCCTTAGGAAAAAAACATGGATTCCACCGCCATTAAGATAGAACCAGGCACAAGTGCGAAAGAGAATGTTGCTGTGATACTTACGGATATCGACATAGACTTTACTTTTATTAAAAAAGAATGTCCGGAATCCGTTTCCGAAGGCAATACAGGTACACCTTTTTCTTTTTTTAGTACACATATGTTATTCTATCAAAAATACTAAGTCTTTGGTTGACTGTATCGACATGCCCCTACTTACACCTAGATCCTTACATACGCTATTCTGCTGTGTAATATTACCTATTTTTATTTTCATGAGATACCTGACACCTGACGAGAGCGCCCCTTCCTGTGCGGTTTCGAAATTGTGTTCAGACTGTATCATTCCGATTACGGGTTCCATTTGTTTAGTAAGTAATTTCTGTTAACAGATGAAATGAGTTCAACTGAGCCTTCAAATGTAGATGGAGTCACCATCGAAGCAAGTGAAATGTCTAATACTGCAATTGATATCGAGGTTCCTGGTATTAAAAAGGAATACTTTGAGCTCTCTGAAAGAATTCACCTAGCGGCGGGTAAGACTAATTCCCTTGATAATATTTTATTAACTCGTATATCCAATATAAAGTACACGCTTCAATAAAATAGGTCTTGTCTTCTACTATAACAATCATATATGTAAAAGGAACTTGTGCCGTTAGTTCTAAATCAATATGAAGAATCTTTTCGCCTTCAGCGGCCATTTGGATGTTTGTATTAATCTAGTCTACACCCGAGCAGCTCATATTATGTAGTTTTTCTTTAATGTATGTTTACAAAGTGCTCAACCCTATGGCCACAGCCTAGGGGTGAGCACCTTGCCCTGGCCAGAATCTGTTTTTTTGTTAATTAACTCCTCACAGGAGTCCCTGATAGTAAATGACGCATAACGTATCAACTTTGGGAATGCCGTGAAATGATACAAATTGAGGTCACAAGACTCTGTATAAAATACTTCATTTTCCGCAGGCCCCAAAGATGGGGGACTATGCTTTCAGTGCTTACAACTCGAGATCCGCTTTAACAGATATATTTTACAGCAGGGTGGGGAACCTTTTCGCCGTCGGAGGCCATCTGGATGTTTGTACCTTCACCCGTGGGCGGCACTTAGATTTTGGGGGGGGGGGAGGTGGTGTCTGAATCATCGAGATATTATTATTGATGGCCTCCGTGGTCGAGGGGTGAGGCAAAATCCCAATCAAATCCCGGCGTGCGCAAGTAAATTGTATTTGGTTAATTTAACTTTTTACTGCTTTCAACTAATATAGTATATTTACGGCCCTTTCCAGAGTGGAATATTATATCAGTATCGCCCTAGTGTAAGACCACCGTTCAGAATTTAAACTTTGCTTGAAGTGATTTTGGCTGCGTTTGTTGATCAGATCTGAATAGCCACATACTCACCTCCCTAATCCTCATCTCCTTCCTCACCCCACTACCTTCAGCCTCGCAACATACCCCAATTGAGGATGCCATAATCTCACTCCAGTCGATTGGGAGCAGTTAGGACTCTTGTGCTGTATTAAAATATTACCAGGTACCCATTTTAATATCATCGAATTGTTCGAAAAAAAAAATGGTAATTCCCTTGAATTTCGTCTTCATCTATATATAAAAAAATTTATATAAAAAAAAAGTTCTTCACCGATTGCTTTGAAATTTTGACTAAACGCTGCATTCGAGTACGCTTCTGCGCACAATATCTGTCACACACTATCTGTTTGACTTAAAAGCAACACGCGCTTTTGTTTCTTTATATGCATAGACAGACTGAGCCACAGCAACGCGTGGCGAGGTACGGATAGTATAATAATATTTATAAATTTAATAAAATTGACAGTGAATATTCTTAACACAGTGAAACTAAAATCATCGCCGGAAAGAATTACAATAGGCATAATTAAAGGTGTACTGCCATCTATAGGAGACAGATTAGTTGCATTAATAAAGGAATCTCTGTTATATGGAATTTTTCTGCAATCATAGAAAATTTCCATAAAAACACCTGTGCCCAACATATTTATTGGAAAAAAATTTTAACCAATTATTGGTCTGAAAGACTTCAAACCAACAAATGAATTACCAAAATATGAACAACTACTAGAGCAGTGTTTCCCACGGTGGGGCGTACGCCCCACCGGTGGGGCATAGCGCCTCAGTGGTGGGGCACCACGCTTCAGAGATGAAACACGTAGGCATTCCACATATAAAGGAGAATACTCATCGATCATACAAAAAATGCCTGAGATGTAAAAAATTGAAATATACGCCAAAATTGTCCTTAAAATAAAATGAAACCCGTTACAATTTCAATGATTATCTAAAATCACAGAAACTATGCAGGATGTAGCTGTAGTTGTTGTATTGCTTCATTGTTTTATACCTACATAATGCATAAGTATAGTAAGGAAATCTATAGTTGTTTTCTCAGTTAAGTAAATTGCACATGTATAAACGAACCAAGTAACTGTTAATTTTCCTAAAATAAAATATTTCATTACGATTAGAACATGATACATGATTGATAAAAGTATGACTTTTATGAACATGAATAGTTACACTAATAAAATGAGAATGGTTTATACTAAATATGAGTGATAATGTAGATCGTCAAATTTGACTTCCATAAACATGAATAATTATCGTAAGAATTGTTTTTTTTAGTATGAGTGCTATTGTTTCTAATTAAACGTGACTTCAGTTAACATGAATTATCGCAGTAAGAACATAAAAACGGTTTATCTTTAGTGTGAATGTGAGTCACCAAGTTTGTCTTTTGTGAACATTAATAGTTACAGTAAGAACATGATAATGGTTTTGCCTTAGTATGAATGCGAATGTTTGCCATTAAGCTTGACTTCTGAGAACATGGATAGTTACAGAAAGAACACGAGAAAAGAGACTGGTTTTCCTTAGTATGTGTGTGAATGTGTCTTATTATGCTTGACCATGAATAATAACAGTAAGAAAATAAGAAGAATGTTTCCTTAGAATGAGTGAGAATGTGTTGCAATAACTGTGACTTCTGTGAAAATGAATAATGACAGAAGAAAATGAGAATAGTTTATCCTGAGTCCTCGTATGAGTAACTGTGACTTCTGTGAAAATGAATAATGACAGAAGAAAATGAGAATAGTTTATCCTGATTACTCGTATGAGTAACTGTGACTTCTGTGAAAATGAATAATGACAGAAGAAAATGAGAATGGTTTATCCTGAGTCCTCGTATGAGTAACTGTGACTTCTGTGAAAATGAATAATGACAGAAGAAAATGAGAATAGTTTATCCTGAGTCCTCGTATGAGTAACTGTGACTTCTGTGAAAATGAATAATGACAGAAGAAAATGAGAATAGTTTATCCTGATTACTCGTATGAGTAACTGTGACTTCTGTGAAAATGAATAATGACAGAAGAAAATGAGAATGGTTTATCCTGAGTCCTCGTATGAGTAACTGTGACTTCTGTGAAAATGAAAAATGACAGAAGAAAATGAGAATAGTTTATCCTGAGTCCTCGTATGAGTAACTGTGACTTCTGTGAAAATGAATAATGACAGAAGAAAATGAGAATAGTTTATCCTGAGTCCTCGTATGAGTAACTGTGACTTTTGTGAAAATGAATAATGACAGAAGAAAATGAGAATAGTTTATCCTGAGTCCTCGTATGAGTGACCACGTATGCCATTTAATTTGGCTTGCGTGAACATGACGAATTACAGTAATAACATGATAACGGTTTTTTGCTTAGTTTGAGTGCGAATGTGAAATTAATGCTTAAAGAAAAAACTTACACTAAGAATTTGCAAAGAAACTAACACAAAATATACTAACATTACTTTGCATGCCAGAAAATTATTACTAACCTTTCCCTCAACTTATTTGGTGGAATGTGGTTTTAGCGCCATAAGCGACTTACTCATAAAAATTATTATTAACCTTTCCCTCAACTTATTTGGTGGAATCTGGTTTTAGCGCCATAAGCGATTTTATTCATTAAAAAACAACTAAATCGTTTAGAAATAACTAATAGAGGGGACCTAAGACCGAAATTAACTAAGTTAGATCCGGACATAAAATTTCTTTGTAGCAAGCGTAACTGAATTTAATGTCAGTTGTAATATATGTATTAGAAAAGGTTTTATTCAATTTCATAAGGGGTTCATATGTTTACAAACATATTAGATTATGATTTAAAAATTTACCTGTTGTTTCATAAAAAAGATGTCGGTGGGGCATCTGACTTTTGAAAAGACTATGGTGGGGCATGGCATAAAGAAGGCTGGGAAACACTGTACTAGATTATATGGTTAAAAGATAAATTTTTTGAAAAAAATAACATTCTGGTAAAACAACAATCTGGATTTAGTAACAAATATTCCTGTGAAACAACAATAAATGATGTGATTAATGAATGGTAAACAAGTACGGATCAGAAGAAAATCACAATAGCAGTATTCCTGGATTTTAAACGTAATTTTGAAGCGATAGACAGAGAATAACTAATTTATTTTTTTTGTTATTTTTTTTTTTTTTTTTACAGTATTACCGCACAAGAGTCCCAACTGCTCCCGTCTGGAGCCAGTGAGACTATGGCATCCCCAATTGGGGTATGATGTGAGGCTGAGGGTATTGGGGAGGGGAGGGAGATGGGGAAGAGGAAGGTGGGGAAGTACCTGGCTATTCAGATCTGGTCACCAAACACGGCTAAAGCCATTTCAAGCAACGTTTCAATTCTGAATGGTGGTCTTACACCAGGGCGATACTGAGAGTATCTTCCACTCTGGAACGTGCCGCAAATATACTATATATTATTTTAAATTAATTAATTGTGAAATAACACAAATTAATCAAATAAAATTTATTTGCGCACGCCGGATTCGAACCCGCGACCTTCGGATCTGTAGTCAAAAGCGTATACCACTAGACCACGCCGGCCGTCAATGTTTAAGACAAGATTTTTTATGCATAGCACAAAGGGTAACAATTATTTTACAAGCAATAATTATTAGCCTGAAACACTCATCCACATTGAAAAATCTCCTGATATCCCAAGCCACCAGGTTCCCACCTAGGACCAATTCTTTTCCTACTATTTATTAATGACATTTCACTAATTTTCGATAATATTCACTTTCTTCTATTCGCCGACGATCTAAAGATGTTTAAATCGATCGGTAATTCTTCTGATTGTTACAAATGAACTTAAATAAACTTTATGAATGGTGCATCGTAAACAAATTACATCTTAATATCAACAAATGCCAAACGATCAGTTTCCATAGATCTAAAACCCCTTTATTATTCGACTACTCAATTAACAATGCCAACCTAAAAAGAGTCTTTGAATTCAATGACCTTGGAGTTATCTTTGACTCCAAATTACGCTTCTTGAATCACATTAATAGCATTACCAGGGGGCTGACTCTGTATCTCTCACAAGCGTCCGTTCCGCGGGTTTACGACTGACAAACCCGTTTTCACTGATTTTGGTACTCTTTAGCAAGTCGTAAACCCGAATTTAATCGACAACTCAAAGTGACAGCTCAACGTTTCGCTTTAGACCGACGTCTGCCGACGCTCCTTGTATTTTGACAGTTCTTGTTAACTTTGGTACCCTCTATCTCCGAAAGCTAGAAACATTATAGCTCCAAAGGCTTGATTGTCGGGTTTATCAAAATAGGTCGAACTACCTCTGGTTTGGGACCGTTTAGAGCTTTGTATCGCCCAACGACATATTTTTCGAAGTTAATAAAATCGAATTTACTAGTTTTAAAAGGTAAGTAATTTGTTTTATTTCGAATTAAACAATACCTCAACCGAATTGATAAATATATACCTAACCGATGCACTTTTAGGCACAGATTATGGAAATTACACTTCGTTTCAACAATTACTCCAAGAAAAAACTATTTACGTAAACAAATTAGATTATTAGGTTCTTAATTTGGGTTATTTAAGTAATTTGTGCGTAATTTAGATTGGAAGGAAACTTTCGCAAACGTCCAACGCTGCAAAGGGATAGTTTTATATGGAAAATTTTGATGTTGAATAAAATAGAATTTTAATGCATCTTTTACCATATATACCGATGTAAATAGTTGTTTCTTGTAGTTAGCTGAATATTTTATCTTATATGCCCAATAGGTACATGGCTGTTTCAATCTTATTAATAATTTATGTTTTTTTGTGTACCTACATTAGCCACAATGGGAGGTTATCTCCGTCTTCTGTTTGTAAATAGAGCATTGCTCGCGGAAGACCTCCGGGAAGAGAGAGTCCGAAGACGCGAGTTGAGGGATCTCTCGAATCCATTGAATATTCATTTCGAATTATCGGCTGTCGCAGGACATTTTCACAACTCTGTGTGAGGAACTGAGGCCGATACTCCCTGTACGTAGGCGAACAACCGGAGTGCCCTTGGAACTTAAGGTGAATACAACATTATTTAATTAATCATTTTTTCTTACAATATCTGCAAATCCCCAACAGCACTTTCCGGTGGAAATTACAATTAGAAATTAAAAATAATTCTCTTTAGTCCATAACCTGTACCTAGGTACTCTTTCATTTATACAGTTTGTATTGTTTCTTTCTGCCTATCTTATCTTCTATTGCCGTGTATTTGCCGTACTCATAATACATTATTTATTTTTAAGGTTCTAACGACACTCTCATTTCTTGCGACAGGGTCATACCAAAAAATTGTGGGGAATGATTTTCACTCGAGCCTGTCGCAACAAACAGTGAGCCGACACTTGAACGAGATTGTGCCGGCATTAAACAGAATAATGCACCGGCACATCAAATTCCCAGGAACACAACAAGAAAGGAATTCCGTCAAACAAGGGTTTGTTTTGATCTATTGTATTTTATTGTTACTTATCTTGTTTACCCGAGGATTGTGGCATATTCAGATGACAGACTATAACGTCTCCACTAATGAGGAATGAATGCATCAACATGGATATTATATTGGTATACAAGCGTAGTCTAAGGCCAATTTAAATAAATAATATATCATTATCGTCATAGAATAGAAGAACTGTAAAAATGCCATCCATGTAGATTTGAATGGAAACCAATTTCGCCACTGACTTGGTACCTTTTGGTTCTAACCCATTTAGCACATGCTCTATCTTTCTTTCACTTGAATTTCATGATGAAACAGTTTGTTTTTGAAATTTAAGCAAAGAACGGTCCGTCTTAGTGATTAAAGTAATATTAATTTTATAACATGTTGTCTGTATCGAGGTTGAAGGAAGGAACAATAAGAAATACAAAAAACAACTAAATTATATATGTGGTGTAATATTTTATATTTGTAGATTTATAAGAAAACAACAGATATTCATCTTTTTACAGCCTCCATACAGTTACCAATGTATTACAGAAAAGATTATGCATTTAGAACACGTACAGTAAATGAGAAATGGTAAATACATATTTAGATAAACAAGTTGTAGCAATAACAAATGCATGATACAGTAAGTACATGTGTATATTATTACATACTAATACAACTAAACGAATCATAATATTGATACTAATCCAACTAAAATGTTGCACCGCTTACGAAAAGTAAAGCCATTCAAAGAATCTGTACAAATGAAATAGTTATGTGAACGGCCCTCTAAAGTATTTCCACTTAGTCAAAGCACGTTTGTCTCAGTAACGTATCTACACTCTATTTTAATCATCTACGGTATATTGAACATTTAATATAACTCAATATGAATAGTGACGTTACTTTGGAAAAATTGTGTAATTTGTCATTTGAAATAAAACAAAATGTTACACTAAATTTATGGTTTACAATGAAGTAGGGAAGTATTTAAGTACAAATCTTATGACTTCAGAAAAAAATTTGGTTTTGATTTATTAAATACATAAAACAAAATCAGAAACATACTTTTTCAGATGCGAGATCAAAAAAGTACATCATAAAACTTATAGCGATAAGTTGGTACAACTAGAAATGGTTGATAGGAAATAAGTAAGAGTTATAAAAGTACCTTTGCTACAATGGGTACTAAATGGTAAAAAGTGATGGTACATGTGCCAGAATCGGCTGTTAATTAGTCATATTTCAATAAGGCGCCGCATTGTCGCGTCTCCAATACATAGTAGTGCTGCAAGCACAGCTCTCAGCTTGTTGTCCTGAAACCATAAAAACAACTAAATTATAAAAACTGTATTGATAGTTCAGTATCTATATCGATTTTAATCATAAAACTCTGTATATGTTTCAGGTTTTATGAGAAATATCAATTTCCGGGTATAATTGGATGCATAGACGGAACCCATATAGCAATAATAAAACCCAAAGTCCACGAAGAGGCATATTTCAACCGAAAAGGTTTCCATTCGATGAATGCTCTCATGGTAAATAAATATAATTTTTTTTTTAAATATGGACAAACTAGCTGATACACCCATCATATAAAATATATCATGCTATTTTTCACCTGTAGATATGCGACTCAAACCTAAAAATAATAGCTATATGTGCGAGGTATGGGGGTGCATCACATGATGCACACGTATGGGAAATGATGGCAATAAAACCACACTTGGAAGAAGCAAATAATCAAGAAGCTTTCTGGCTTTTAGGTAAATTTCATTCATGTTTTTAATAAAGTGGGCTTTTTTTAATGTATTTGTTCAAATATGTATATCAAATATTATAATATTTCAGGAGATTCAGCATTTCCGCTTAGGCCATACATGATGACCCCAATCTTAAATGCGGTACCGGCATCACCAGAAGAGCATTACACGAAATTGCAATGCAGGGTTAGAAATTGTATAGAACGCTGTTTTGGGATTTTAAAAGCAAGATGGCGCTGTCTTCTAAAACATCGTGTGCTTCATTATACACCAGTAATGGCAGTGAAGATAGTGAATGCATGCGCTGTTCTTCACAATATTGCCATTGAAGCTCAAATGCCAGAACCAGAGGATGTTATTATTGAAAATGATTGTAGAGAAGTGTTTGATATTAACGATGGACACGACAATAACCTCAGGCAAGGTCGGCTAACTCAATGTGAGCTTGTTGAGACTCTCAATCGCCACAGTTAAATATCTCTGACCAGCTCTCTAAAATCATCTTCAATAATAACATCCTCTGGTTCTGGCATTTGAGCTTTAATGGCAATATTGTGAAAAAGTGCGCATGCATTCACTATCTTCACTGCCATTACTGGGGTATAATGAAGCACAAGACGTTATAGAAGATGGCGCTATCTTGCTTTAAAAATCCCGTACCTGCTTTTGCTGCTATGTTTAATTACTGCTACAATAGATTATAAGGTGTATTATTGAGAAATCTGACTCAGAATGTTGTAATTTTTGTCTCATCTGTTTTTTAAATGACAATATTAATATATGTACCAGTATATTGCCATTATAATGTATAAAATCATATCTTACACTTCCGTTTGATCACCTCTGAGAGTATCAGAGCCATCATCTCTTTCATTTGTTTGAGATGTTCAATCTTCTCCTGCTCGACCAGTAGCCTCTCCCGCTTGATCTGTACCTTCTCCCGCTCGATCTGAAGGAATTCGTCCATTCTATGTTTGACTGAAAGTGAAAATATTTATGTTATTTTTTTATAAATATATTTGTTACATACGATTCTTACTCTTTTTCATAGCATAATTCCTATACACCCCAAGATATTTCAGTGTAAGTACTTACATTGTCGTTTAGAAACGTTGTGCGAGGCCTTTCTTCTGATCCAAGCCCTGGAATCTACCGGAAGACATGGCAGGCCTCTCTGTGAGCCACGCCACCAACAACTCCAGCTGCAAACTCGATGCCCCTTGTTTAATAGTCTGTAGGAGAATTATCATGTATTACATAACTAACAATGTAAAATAGTAAATGAACATCACGCAAATGAGGTGACTAATAAAAAACTGACAAAGGCAAAAATACACACTACCTAGTGAAAATAATATAATAACATAATGAGTAGCGTCATTAGGTGAAAAGAAATCTACAAATAAATGTCATTTGTACGTATAAAACACCGTTCATTCAAAGCGAATTTGAGGTTATAAAGTCCTTTACTTCTTGGAAAGGTTACGATACCTTACGAAATACATTTACCAACGTAAAAAAATACAGAATAAACATGAAAATTATAAATAATTGTACAACTTACGGTCATTTTTCCTTATTGAGTGATAAATGAATCAATTGTTGTCAATAGGTGATATAAATTCAGCGGAAACGTCAAAATTCAGCCCGCTAATAAATGTGCCAATAGACAATTTTGGCATTTCTGTATAGAGTTATGTGAGATGCAAACGTATCCGACGCCGACGACGCTAAAATAAACCAAACTTTATCCATGTCGTTACAGAGTACTGTTTTAAGTCCGATGTGATAAATTTGGCCAAACAGAAACGTTTTCGTTTGTGAAATCGAAATTTACCGAGTAAGCCCCCAGTAAGGGATTACAAATGATTGTAAAAATGTCCCGTTGGCGTCATGTATCTTTTATCAGGATATTTTTCAATGTGGATGAGTGTTTTAGGCTAATAATTATTGCTTGTAAAATAAGAGAATAACTAATAATGAAATTCAAGGACATAGGAACTCACGGTAATGAACAGCAGTAGTTTAGTGATTACCTAAAAACAGAAAAAATGCTCTCAATTTTTGACATTTGGAGTAAAAGTATGTTATTTTTTCAACTTCTTTCGTGTTTGAAATTAAAATATTCAAATTTATTAATTGCAAAGTCTATTTCAAATACTAAAACGTTATTTTATAAGGTTTCCTAAAATTATATTTGTACGACATCTTCAAAAAGAAGAAATATATAGCACATTTAAAATACCTTGGAAATATTCCGAAAAACAACCCCCTTTGACTGTATAAACGATGTGTATCCTTCCATATTTTATGTCAGTTTCTATATTATTATTTTTTTCACACACACGTTCGTTTATCAATCGAATAAAATTTTCACCACGTTTTTTTGTTACACCGTACGCAAACCGAAAAGCAAAAAAATGTGGCTTGAAGTCTTTTACCAAAACACAGTCGATGTGTTATTATACATTATTACTTTATGTTTAAAATTAATGTGAGAGAACGTTTTTCAATTGGCTTTAAACAATTAAAATCCGTTTCGAAAGTGCTCAAGAGTAAATAGTTTTTCTTTCTTCAAGCATTAGTCCCTGAAGCGGACATCTGGTCCTTCTTAATTTAACCTTAAAGTCCCTTAAATTATCAAAGATTAGATTTATCAATGGTTTCTTAATTCATTTATTTTTAACGAATACAATAATCTTTAAATATTGAAGACAATATTAGTGATTTTTTAAACGAAAATCTGAAACAGAAAAATCAGAAAAGGAAACGGTCACATCTGGGACCTGAGACTTGGTAGAGCATTGTCCCGGAAAGACAAGGGTCCTGGGTTCGTGTCCCAGATGTGACCGTTTCCTTTTCTGATTTTTCTGTTTCAGATTTTCGTTTAAAAAATCACTAATATTGTCTTCAATATTTAAATATTACAATTTGAGGTTTTACTCAATAAAAGTTATTCCGAAAAATAATAACAATAATCTTTGTTAAATCTCTTAGGGGGCCGTCATTTGAAATGTAACACTGTGAGTCTTGGCAAATTAATGTACGTATTGTGGTTTTATTTTTCCAGGTGTCATTAATTCGGAGACGGTTTCTATCAAGGTAGAACCAGGACACCGAAAAGAAGGAGGGGGCATTCCTTATACAGAAATTGATATAGACCAAGTGGACCAACTGGATGATAATAAGGAATCCTTAAAGCACTCTAAAACTATTACTCCGACAACAGGTAAAACCGATTTACATTTGTTCAAGTTAAGCATTGGGTGGCTCAGAATAATAACGCAAAATAAGTCCATCAAAACATAGATCCTGAGACATTTAGACCTTTTTTGAGATTTATGGATGTTTTTACTGTATAGAGGATGTATCAGCACGTACCCGACAGACTTTAACCAGAGATTTTCTAGCTTATCTAAATGCATTCTTAATTTTAATAGATTATCGATATACCAGTTAATAGTACAAAATTATAAAAATATGTGCAAATTAATAATGTAATGTTTTTTTTTCATATTCTAAAATTCAATTAAACGAAAAAAATTATGTGATTCTCTCCACTTTTGATAAATTTCTTTTTTTAAATATAACGTTTCAAAAAACGTGATAAACTTGCTGTAGAAAATTAGGCGGCTTCATCATTTTATCATTTTTCACATCTTCTTCATTATTGTTTAGATTGTCACTTTTTAGTGAGGTTTTTTGTAGTAAGAATTGTAAATAGGCGATGTGTGAGGAAGC
Source organism: Hesperophylax consimilis (assembly GCF_061612785.1). Taxonomy (NCBI): domain Eukaryota; kingdom Metazoa; phylum Arthropoda; class Insecta; order Trichoptera; family Limnephilidae; genus Hesperophylax; species Hesperophylax consimilis. The sequence continues at coordinate 10,063,179 of NC_142855.1, read as the reverse complement.
ATATCAAACAAATCTTTATTTTAATACTTTATATTAGTTACACGACCAAGAGAGTGGTCGAAATGGATTTAATTCAACATCAATTTAAATGATTTTCAAAACTGATCTTCATTCTTTACCTAGCTCATTATCTATCTACCCAAAGAAATAAAATAAAACACAAGAATATACAATTTTGTATTGTTGCATTATCGTTCTGACCCATCCATTTCGTGCAATCTTAATTTTAACGTTTTTAATGTATTCATTATACTTTTAATTACTAAGCTCTAATCGTAATCTCTTTCAGACTCGTTGTCTGCTCTAAAGAACCATCCGGGGGCAAAACGATTCGCTTGTCCCCACTGTAATTTCTGCTCAGGTAAGTCCATCTTAAAAGTCCACTTGCGCACCCACACTGGCGAAAAACCTTTTTCATGTTTCGTCTGCAATTATTCGTGTACTCAAAAAGGAAATTTAAAGATACACATGCGGATTCACAATGGAGAAAAACCTTTTTCTTGTCCCGACTGCGTTTATTCATGTATTACGAGGGGACATTTGACGAGACACATGCGGACTCACAGTGGAGAAAAACCTTTTGCATGTTCCAACTGCAATTATTCATGTTCTGAAAAGGAAAGTTTGAAGAAACACATACGGACTCACAGTGGAGAAAAACCTTTTTCATGTCCCGACTGCAACTTTTCATTTTCTCAAAAGGGAAATTTAAAGAAACATATGCGGATTCACAGTGGAGAAAAACCTTTTACATGTCCCGACTGCAACTATTCATGTTCCCAAAAGGATAATTTGAAGCTGCATATGCGGACTCACACTGGAGAGAAACCTTTTGCCTGTTCCGAATGTAACTATTCATGTATAACAATGGGACATCTAAAAAGTCACCTGTTAACTCACAGTGGAAAAAAACCTTTTTCATGTCCGGATTGCAACTATTTATGTTCTCGAAAGGGAGCTTTGAAGAAACACATGCGTATTCACAGTGGAGAAAAGCCTTTTTCATGTCCTGACTGCAACCATTCATTTTATCTTAAATCAGATTTAAAGAAACACATTAGAATTCACAGTGGGGAAAAGCCTTTTTCATGTCCCGACTGCAACTATTCATTTTCGCAAAAGGGAAATTTAAAGAAACACATGCGGATTCACAGCGGAGAAAAACCTTTTTCGTGTCCCGACTGCAACTATTCATGTTCTCAGAAAGCCAATTTGAAGATACACATGCGCACTCACAGTGGAGAAAAACCTTTTTCATGTTTCGACTGCAACTATTCATGCACAACAAAGAGAAATCTAAAAAGTCACTTGCTGACCCACGGTAGAGAATAACCTTTTTCATATCCCAACTGCAACTACTCATGTTCTCAAGAGAGCTTTGAAGATACACATGTTGATTCCCAGGGGTGAATAACCATTTTCGTGTCCCGACTGAATCTTTTCAGGTTTTACGAAGGGGTATTTGACGGTACACATGCAGATTTATAGTGGAAAAAACCATTTTTATGTTGCGACTGCAATTCAAGTTTTGAAAAGAAGATTTGAAGACGCACATGCGAACTCAAAGTAGGAATAACCTTTGTAATGTTAAGTCTGCATAAGTAGTGGAAAAACATTCTTTATTCATACCCGTCGTTTAATGCCGTCAATATGTCTGTGACCCATGACACTGTATAAAGGAGGAAACACAGAGACCGGCAAATCATGACCCGTTGTCATGTGACAATTTACGTCTAAAATAATTACTTAAAATTCATTTGCTTTATACTAATTTAGGTGTGAAGTCTGATGTTTATTATTTGTATTTTTTATATCAGTGTAAAATATATTAATGTATTTTTTATGTACCATGTACTTAAATTTTTAAAAGATAATTGTTTTTTTTTGCATTTACTGTATCTGTGTTTTATACACGTATGTTCGTGGAAGTATTATGTATACACCTCGTGGCAGAACTCCCTTTCTATACACGAGAAATTCTCACAAATCGCAAAGCTATGCAAAATTAGGTGCACATTGATGCCATCTGACCTCCAAAGATTGACGGATGGCGCAAGGATGCAAGTTAAATGTTATATGTTTCGGAATTTAACATTCTTTAGTAGTTGGAGTAAATTTTTTATTTTCTTGTTCCTGCATTTCTTTAACCATTTGATTAATGGCATCTGTAAATCTTCTAGTTAAATAAACAGATTTGAATGTATTTATACTTATGTTTTGGTATATAAAATTCAACTCCTTTTTAGAAAAGAGTCTATATTCCTTAGTAACTTTTACTAAAGTTTCGGCAAATGCCGAATTGTCTTAAGTTCATGCAATATTGTGTTGAGCTTTCTCCAGTATACAGCGACCACAATAGTAAGTACATTTTTAATGAATATATTTTCAAGATAACGTACCTACCTGACGCCTGTTACCGAGGATTGTAATCCACTTGCAAAGATAGGGTGGTCTATCAAACAGACCACCCGTTTCTGCACAGAGTCTAGGGTTTTTACGGGTATTTTGGGGCTTCAAACCAGAGATGGCTGCCAAATTCAACAGTGGGGCGCACTAGTATCTGCTGGTCCTGTACAGTACACGTGGCTTCTGTGAGGCTAACTTGACCCTGGCTTCGATGGAGCCCCCGTACCTGAGCTGGTCACTTAGAGATACACCAAGCATATCAATGAAAGGCTTGCGTGCGTGTCAATGTGTTTTTGTGTCGATAAATAAACATTAGCTTCTTTATTATGATGGACGGAGATTTCGTGCTGAGGTTTTTCATCAATTATAATAGAAAATTCCAAGATTTGAGCTTTATATGTTAAAAATTTAATAAATTCGTTGAAGATAGGTATTTTGTTTTCATATGGATGTTCCCAATGTTCTCTGGTGTTCACATCTAATTTATTTGCTAGGAGGTAAATCAAAACATGACTGGTTTATTTAAAGACTTTAAATGTAATAATTGCGCCTCATCCAAGAGGTTTCTTAATGCTGCGTGGTTTCCTGACTTTATTTCATTTAATTTAAATAACTCACCTATGTGTTTATTTATGATTAGTTTTGTATTCTGATATCTGTCTGTTAGCGTCTCCCATGCCGCGGGATAAAGAATTAATTAATTTGGCTAGATGTTTTTAAATAGTAAAATCTTTGCATCGTGTTCAAATTAGAATTATTGTGCACTAATGTCAAGAACGTATCCCTAAAATTTAACCATTTTGAAATAAGGTAATTTTTAAAGTCGGTAGATTTATATTATTCAATTTTGGCTGAACACTAGTAATTTTTTGGTATCTTTTCCTTTCGGAAATGCATAAAAATAAAAAATTATTCACAGATTTCACGCACGTTCACGAGCTCACCTGGAGACAGACCTTCTATTTTGCCTCGTGATAATTCAAATTCGTTTAGGATGTAAAGGATTTAAATCAAGTACTCCGTTATTTTTAATATTTGGAGAGGACGTATTTGGCCTTATGACTGGCAGCATGTATGAACAGAATGACACGCTAATGTTTGGCAATATTGAAATCATGTTTAATTACCTACAATTTAGTTAACAAGACTGGTTTCCTTTTAATATGAAAAAATACTAACCCACTAATTCTTTGTAGAGTTTAGTCTCGCTCTGAGATTATGTGTAATTATTAATTTTAGTCTCGTACTAGCAAATATAATGTTGTACAGTAAATTACAGTCTATTAATTTTTATGGATCTTTTATTCAAGATTAGTGTCCTTATTCCGTACACTTAAGATTCCTAAATTTAAACTGAATTGGTTCGATTTTAATGCTGATTCAATTTCGTTACCGGTATGAAAATATTGTACCACTCAAGATTTTAAATCTACTTTCTCTGCTGAATGCAAAGCTATCATAAAAGCTCTTCAACTCGTCAAAACATTAAATATTAAAAACGCACTCATCCTTTCAGACTCGTTGGTCTTACTACAAAAAATAAGCGCATCCCCACTCAATTCCAGTAGCGACTCTCTAATCTGCATAACCTAATCTAACCTACTGCATTCCGTGTCACTGGTTCATGCATCAGATGGATACCGGGACACCTCGTTATTACTGGAAACGACATAGCTGATTATATTGCCAAGGAAGCCACTGCCCATGGTCCGTTAAGTGATATCCCTATTCCGGTTAGAGACCATTTCCCTATTCTAAAAACTAAGTACCAACTCCAATAGTCTTCTGATTGGAAAAAATCCTCTCTAATAAAAGGTCACCAGTACTCATAAATTTAACCTTCTATTCCTTTTAAGCCCTGGTTTCACAAATACACTACCATGCCTAAAATATATATTTCTTCCATAACCCGAATGCGGCTGGGTCACACTTGTTGTCTTAGCCATCTTGCCAGGTTCCACATAGTCAGTTCGCCATACTGCGATTGTGGGTCAGAGGATACTCTGGACGATATTTTTTTTGAGTGTCCTATCAATAACCAATTTCCAAACTTCATTCATGAATTGGTAAAACTTGATATTTAATTGCTACCAGTATACCCTGCCTTCTTAGTACTCCTGAAATTTACCATTTGTTGGCAAAATTTATTTATAAAAATTGCCTTAATATCTGACTGTAAATCATATTTCTTTCATTTTCATTTGTGTACATTTCTTCAGGTTCCTATTTGCGTCTATATTTTCATCTATTTTCTCTAATCCAACTCTGTATATTTCGACTGTTTGAGCTAAAACACTATTCTATATTCACGTGTATATTTTTCTTGATTCATTTATTGTATTTGTTTATAAGTTTATCTATTTCATATTACTGTTTTTATAAAAAAATGCTACTAATTTTGGAAAGATCTGTTCGTTTAAATAATGAAAAACGCCAACTTTTATTGTACTCTCTATTGTTTTTTTAAATTTATGTTATGTCTTTGTTGTGTTTGTGTTATATTATTATTATATTTTTTATTCGAAATACATACGTATGACAGATTTACAAAAGAAAAACATTTGTTCTAAAAACTAATTGCAACAAAATATTTTCTTTTTAACGTAACTACCCGATTCAATAAAGAAAAACTTTTCTCGTTTTTGAGTTGGGGAGTAGTGCCATTACAGTATACATAAGGTAAAGAAAAGAAAGAAAGTTTTTATTTATAAAGTAAGAAATAAACAAATTTATATAGCATGATAACAAAAGTATAGATAATGAAATAGACTAATATAGCAGTTACTAAATTAGATACACAGTAAATGTAAATAATTTTAAGAATATGGATGTAGTAATATAAAAATAATATTATTACATTTCGATTAATAAGTAGATAGTAGGTGGTATAAGTACATTGAGTTATTGTATTCAGTTGGAATAAAGCAGAGCTGAAAATATTGCAAGAGAAGGTACATAATAAATTGCGACAATAAGCTATTGGTGGTTCGAATGCTGATATAATATTACATGAGTACGTTATGTTATGTTTATGATGTACATTTATATTCTGTCATTTATTGTATTTGTTTATTAAAAAAATGTTATTTGTTTATGGCCAAGATCACCCCTAAAGAGTGGAAGCCAAAATAATAAATACATCTATGGTTAAATCAACTTTACCTTGACTTTTCATTTTTGTTGCCCCAGCTTCGATTTTCTAAATAAATATTGTACAAACTACGCAATACTAAACTTTAGTCGGTTTACGAGTATATCAATAATCATTAGTCATCACATTTTATTTCAAAGTTACTAAAAATTTTGCAATTAAACTTTTCTGATGATGTTCCTACAAGGACCTTCGCGTTTCACCTTGTTTACAAGTAGGTTCATGTCATATTGAAAAAGTAAAACCTGCCGCTAAATATACCGCATTACTGAGCTAAATAACAACAACCAGGATAACACGTGACAAAGAGAGAGAGGGGTACAATACATGATGTGTTTGTTGATTGCAGTTTTACGACCGTTGTCACGAACGCAAAGCAAGCGATTAGTATTACTTTATTAAACCAGGGGGTGTCTTAAAATTTGTTTATTCAAATTATTTGGATCTTCATATCTTCATTGTTGTGTCTTGTTTTCCATCTGAAATGATATTTGAATGGACTCTATATAAAGGTAATTAATATTCAATAAATTTATAAATTACCTCGGTTTGTTTTCTTTGTAGATTAGTATTTATTTAGGGAATACCTTATTTGAAATATTTACTGATTTACTGTTGTTAAGTAGGTATCTATTACTATTATTATTATAACTATTGTTACCTCGAATTTTTGGTTGGTGTATGTAAAGTCAGATTTAAAGGTGTACATATTTCACGTAGGTGTAGACATGATATTTTAAAGGACTCGATATAAAGGTAAAACATATTTAGAATACCTACGTGATAAAAGTTAGAATACGTGATATAAGTTCACAGACATATGAATATTAATAGACGAGAAGTTAAGGACGAGGGGTTAAAACAAGAGTTGCGGGACGCAGAGAGGAAAACTGACTGTGATTTGTCAATAAATCAATCTGACAGTAAATAGGCATCTCGCATTGTAATATCACCATTTAGTTCTTAAAAGTAAAATCTGCTTTTGAATGAATAGACATTTTTACATGGGAGCGCAAATTACTCGCCACGTTATGAACAAATTTGCGAAGTCCAAATTCGGCAAAATAAATTTCTTCTATTTTCAGAGTCGAATATTTCGTTTATGTATTTAGTTAAGACACTTTTATAAATGTTCATAATTTACTTCCCAGCAACCAACCAGCTTTGTGTTTCGCGTTCAGACGTATCTCGATGTGATAGTATATGTTTATACAACTGATCCATATTATACGATGTGAATATGCTTAAAATAAAGTAAAATAATGCTTATATATGGAATGTAATACGACAATTGGGTTTATTCTCTTTTTCACATCTATTTTTACAAGTTTTCATAGCACAAGTCACCATTTTGCCGTGTTATTTCGTAAAATGAACCGATGATGCCTCGACCATAGTTCGCACAAGAATGATGACGTCACGTTTTCTAAATTCCCATGAGGCCATACGCGAGCCCAGCCGGCTCCAATGGAACCGGTATGGGGAGTGTGGAATAATACGCCTTTAATCACTTAGGGCAGGTCTACTGATATTCATATGTCTATGTAAAAGTTACAATAAATAATAAATAAGACTAGAAAGCAGTTTGAAACTCCTACTAGAAATACATAATTCTAGAAAGCAGTTTGATACACCTACTAGAAATACAAATGACTAGAAAGCAGTTGGTTACAACTGCTTGAAATACATATGACTAACAAGCAGTTTGATTCACCTACTAGAAATACATGACTAGAAAGCAGTTTGATACACCTACTAGAAATACAAATGACTAGAAAGCAGCTGGTTACAACTGCTTGAAATACATATGACTAACAAGCAGTTTGATTCACCTACTAGAAATACATATGACTAGAAAGCAGTTTGATACACCTACTAGAAATTCATATGACCAGAAAGCAGTTTGATACACCTGCTTTTATCGTGGTAGTATTCCCAAATTTATTTAACCCATACACCTCGTGACATAACTCCCTCGAAAGTTTTGATTTATGCAAGAAAAAAACATGGCCAAAAAGTGCCTTTTATTTTATTTTGTGGATGTTCAGGCACAAGTATTTAAAAAAATTTCGATCATTTTATAAATAACTTAATTTGCCACATAATACAATAAAATCAAAACCGAAATTTTTTTTTTTTTTTTTTATATTTACTCCACACAGGAGGCCCTGAAGAAAATAATTTCCCTCAGGGCCTATGTCATCTTTGGGGATGCTGTGTGGAGGGTCTTTTTGTGGAGAGGAAGGAGTGAACATGGGTCTTGAAGAGTCCCATGTTGTAGGATGGAGGAAACACAGAGGCCGGCAGTTCGTTCCACAGCCGAGCTGTTGAACTTAAGAACGAATCATAGAAGCGACCCGTTCTCATGTGACAAGTGTCAACTGTGTACAAATGTTGGGCGCGCGTTTGGCGTGTATCCCGACTACGCACCGGTGCCGAAGGGATCAATGACGCTAGTTCCTCAGAGCATCTTCCATTGTAATACCGATAGAACAAGGACAGCATACCTACCTGACGCCTGTGCTCTAAAGATTGCTGTCCGTTTGTTAAGATTGGGGAATCTATCAAACGGACCGCCCGTTTCTGCACAGAGTCAAGGGTTTTTTTCAGGTATTTTGGGGCTCCAGACCAGAGATGGCTGCCAAATTCGACAGTAGGGCGCACTTGCGATTTGTACAGGGTGAGCAGTTGTGTACTATTAAAGTATCTGCGGGCCCTGTACAGTACGCCCAGCTTCTGAGAGGCCAACTTTACTCTAGCTTCGATGGAGCCCCCGTACCTGAGCTGGTCACTTATAGTTACACCAAGCATATCAATGGAAGGCCTGTTCAGAAGATCGCTTCCGTTGAAGGAGACTAGATTATCATTTGGATCCCTTTTAGACGTAATCAGACAGGATTGGGTCTTTGAAACATTAAATTCGACGAGATTATTTTTACCCCAGGAGGAAATACTCTCGAGATAACCGTCCATTCTCTGCTTCAAAGCCCTCCGAGCCGTTGGAGTTTGTGTGCCCTTTGGGGGCTTGTCAAACAAAAAGCTATCATGAACTGTACTGTCATCCGCGTAACAATGAATCGGTGCACATGTCAAAAGGTCATTGATGTGCAACAAAAACAAAGTCGGAGACAGAACCGATCCCTGTGGGACGCCAGCATTTATGGAGTGCGAGGAAGAGGTGAAACCGTCAGCAACCGCCTGAATCGACCTATCCCTTAAAAAGTCAGCAATCCACGTACACAGGGATGCGGGAAGTCCGTAAGAATGCAATTTGTTGACAAGTCCTCGGTGCCAGACCCGGTCAAAGGCCTTGGATATGTCTAGTGCGACCGTTTGGGTCTCACCGTGACGTTCCAGGCACCGCCCCCAAACATGCGTCACATACGCGAGAAGATCACCGCACGAGCGGTTCCGCCGGAATCCGTATTGACGGTCGTTGATAATTTTGTTCTTCTCGAGGTATGTGAGCAGTTTGTCGTTGATCACACGTTCCATCACTTTGGACAGAACTGATGTGATCGCTATGGGGCGGTAGTTGGCCGGGTTGGAGCGGTCACCTTTCTTGGGAATAGGGTGAATTACCGCTTTTTTCCAACCAGAGGGCACAGTGCCACACTTCAGGGACATTTTGAAGAGCTTTGTCAAAACTGGAACTATTTCCGCAGCACACCTCTGCAATACCAGGGCAGGTATTCCATCAGGTCCACTAGCTTTGTTAACATCGAGCCCCCGTATGACGTGGAGTACATCCCGATGCCGGATCCTCAGCTTTTTCATATAGAAGCCGCAGTGAGGAACCGACGGCGGAACAGCACCCCCGTCGTCGAGGGTCGAGTTTTCCGCAAACATTTTCCCTAAAAGGTTTGCCTTTTCGGTGGCGGTGTTTGCTAGTGAGCCGTCAGGTCTGGTAAGAGGTGGCAAACTGGGTTTGCAAAAATTTCGACCTATTGAGCCCGCAAGCGACCAGAATGCTCTGCTGCCATGCGGGCAGGCAGCCAGCTTTTTGCTGATCTGCAGGTCGTGTTCGAATTTTGACCTATTGATGATTCTCTTGCATTCCTTTGCCGATTTGTTGTATGCTGATCTGCTTTCGGGCGTTCGAGATGTGTTGTAGGCTCGGTAAGCCGCGTTTTTTCGTCGAACTGCTTCGGAGCATTGTCGACTGAACCACGGCTTTGAGCCCACACCAGTTTCTTTAGTAGTCGATTGTATGAAGCCATCCATCGCCGATTTGATGACTTCACCAATCTCCTGGGCACATCTTGAAGGGTCCGAAGTCCGAAAACAAACAGCTGACCACGGAAAAGCATTGAAATGGGCCCGCATACCGAACCAATCTGCTGACCTATAGTGCCACACTTTTCTCCTCAGCCTCTCATTGGTTGGTCTGAGGCTAACGGGGATTGATGTCGTCACTAGGCAGTGGTCAGATGATCCCAGAGGCGCTGTGACGTCAATCTTATAACCGTGTGGCACAGTAGTTAAGAATAGGTCTAACAGATTGGAGCGGTGAGTCTGGACATCAGGAACCCTTGTAGGCTCCTGAACCAATTGCTCTAATCCGTAGCAAATGGCAAAGGATTCCGCCTGTCGGCCAGCCGAGTCCGTTGGGCCTGAGAACTTCAACCATGGTTCGTTATGAACGTTGAAGTCCCCCAGAACAACAAACTCGGCCGAAGGGTAGCGGGGCAAGAGATCATCAATAGTATCGCTCAAATGTTTGAAGAGCTCGGAAGTGTCTGATTCGCTATGGTTCGGTGAGCGGTATAGACATGCGTAGAATCTTGCCGTACTGGCAAGATTGACGCGCACCCACATTACGTCGAATCTGGAGTTTTCCAGACTCAATAGTCGCACACAGTTGACGTCAGCTCGACTATAGAGGCAGACTCCTCCTTTCAGTCGGAATTTGCTTGCGAGGGTAAAGCCCGGGCAGTCCAGATAGGAGGAGTCTGGCGGCTCGGCTATCTGAGTTTCGGATAGGAAAAGAAGGTTGGGACGTTGGGACAAAAGATGGTGATGGACGGAATTTAAATTTGTGTGCAGGCCGCGAATGTTGGCAAAATTTACCAACAGTTTTGGCCCGCACCGGGGACGCCTGCTACTCGCCGCTGTAAAGATGTTATGTTTGTTTTTATGTATATTCATGATTTTAATTTTTTTTTTTTTTTGTTTTTTTTTTGTTTTTAAGGGTATGAAGTGAAAGGAAGGTCTGGAATGGAAAGGTGTGAGGGGTGGGTAGGAATATGGGGTTCAGGCTGTCCAGGAGTGATGAGCGTTTGGTTCCAGCCCACCCACTGCGGTGCTAGGCGATAGGCTGGGAGAGTCCGGCTGGAGAGGGCATCCAATGCGCCCCAAACGCTGCTGCTGGGTCCCCTCCGGTCACGAACCGGCACAACAGCAGTGGCGGGGTTTTTACACTCGCTGATGGGGCAGCCCACCCTTAGTCGTGAGCCTGAGGGTCGGGCCCCTGTACTATCGAGCGGCCCGGACAGCGGTAACCGGTTGTAAAGGGTCTCCCTCAACCAGCATCTCCCAACCGGCCCGCCACGCAGAAGGTGGGCCGACGCACCCGCCACCAAGACCTGGGCAAACCTTAACCCATGAACCCGGGCACCCCTGCTAAGTCACCAAACGTAGCGAACCACTTGGGGTGACCTGTGGCAGAGGTGTTGGTCATCCAATAAATGGTTCCCACGGCGGCGGTACCCATTCCCGCCTACCAAATTGAAAATGGGTTCGTAAGTAGGAGGTTTTGAACTTTAAAGCAGTTTTCGTAGGTCTTATACATTATTTTTTTCTGGACTTATAAAAAGATTTATCTAAAAAGAGAAAGAGAGAGGCCAGGATGTATTCTACTCGCAGTAGTAAAACAAAAACAAATTATTTTGCATTATTACGTAGTGCATCGCCTTAACAGTCTAGACTGCATTAACAGAGATGCAAACATCGAGCGATATAAACTATAATATTCCGGGTTATGCATACTATGCAACAAATACCCAAATTAATAAAAACAGCGGAAAAGCAATATTTATTTCAAATGTTGTGAATTTCGACAGAGAAATCCACATGCACAATGTAAACATTTAGAATATCAGTTTCCATACAGTACACCTTTATCATATTCGCTATATATAGAACCCATGCCTCAATATTACCAACCTACGTAGATGAAATAAAACACATTGTGGTTCTAACAAAGTAATATAGTTTCATTTAAAAAAGTTATTTATTTGAACGATACCAAGTAGTCAAGATAAACGACTCACTTAGTCTACCACTAACAAGTAATTTCGGGATACCGCAAGGCACAGTCTTAGGCCTCCTACTATTTATTATTTACGTCAACGATATTTTCAAACTACCACTCAACGCAAACATAATATCATATGCCGCCGACACAGCTATCTCATGGCGAATGGGATCAACTGGAATGTACTAAAAGTACAAGCAAATAATAGCAGGAACACCTTAAAACAATGGTTTGATACAAATCTTCTCTCATTGAACACTAACAAAACACACTACATACATTTCTCAATTAATAAACTAAAAATACTCCCTAACACTAAAATAATTATTCACAATAACAAATGTAATTAAAACACACGTATCCAAGGCTGTTCAATATTGAACTCCAGAAATTAAATATCTCGGAGTGATAATAGAACAACATATGAAGTGGAAGAGCCATATTTATGAATTGGTTAAGCGTATCAGAAAGTCTGTAAAAGATTAAGAAATATTTTAAAACTCAGTAACCTAAAAAGAGTATACTACGCACTAATCCAGTCGTTAATTCAATATGAACTCATTGGATGGGAGGGTCATACAACAATATTATAACCCCGATCAAAGTGGCCCAGAATCTAATCATCAAATTAATTCTAAAGAAACCCTCCACATTTCCAACAGAAACGCTATTCGCAGATTTCGGGGTGCCTCGAGTAGAGGATATCTTCAAGAAAAATGCTATTATCCAAATTTACAAACATAATATCATCAAAATCTTTGAAACCCACATATTAAAAAGATATCAAAATAAAAACAAAATACCAAACTAAGGCAAAACAACTATATCTACTTAGGAATAAAGTATTTCAACAACCTTCCGATTGACAAAAAAATGAATAAATATCAAAAAAACTGAAACTCAAACTGAAGTTATACTTGTCAGCAATAAATAACTGAATAATTGCCTGTTTTTCCCTTTTCTTATATTTATTATTATTCTATTTTCATCTCTACTTTATTTAGATATTTCTAATTACTCTCTTAATTGCTCAATATTTAATATGTAACAGAATCCTATAAATATACACCTACATATGTAGATAATCCAGAAGTTTCAATTGTTGCCTATTGCATAATGTTATTCTATTTTCCTTATAATTAGTGTGGCTCGCTCACCAAGCACAAGAACCAGTTACATACTAAATATTGAGCAATTAAGAGGGTAAAAGATATCAACAAACTGAAACTAAAACTGAAGTATACTTGTCAGGAACAATTAACTAAATAATTGCGTGTTTTTCCCTTTTCTTATATTTATTATCAGTCTATATTAATCTCTACTTTATTTAGATGTTTCTAATTACTCTCTTATTTGCTCAATATTTAGTATGTAACAGTATCATATATATGTACATTTACACATATAGATAATCCAGAAGTTTCAATTTCTCCTATTGTATATATACCTATTGCATAATGTTATTCTATTTTCCTTATAATTAGTGTAACTCGCTCACTAAGCACAAGAACCAGTTTCTTCTTTGGTGAGATTGCGATTATAAATATATTTTATACCAATATGTAATTTATAAAACACCACTGTACTCACTTATATCTATATTAAATTAAAAATTAAATTGAAGAACACATTATACAATGTCAGCATTTCATCACTATCGTCATTGTATTGAATCAAGATGTAAATTTTAGCCGTTTCCGCTGTCGGATAAATTATTCCATAGTTTTTCACTTCGAAAGACAATTCTAAGTTTAATTGCAACATTTCAGTCCTTCACTACCATAGAAACAAAGAAAATGGCATCCAAAGTTTGAACCCAAGTCTTTTATTAGTGCCTGTAAGAATGATGAATTCCGGAAAAATCTATTTTTTGCAGATTTTGTTATTGATTTCATTTCGAAAGACAATTCTTAGTAAGATTGCAAAATTTCAGTCGATTTGCCACCATAGTGTCAGAGAAATTGGCTTCCACAGTTCGAACCCAAGTCTTACATTAGTGCCCGTAAGAATGATGATTTCCGGAAAAATGTATTTATTTTCCATAATTTGTTATTGATTTCACTTCGAAAGACAATTCTTAGTAAGATTGCAAAATTGCAGTCCATTCGCCGCCATAGAATCAGAGAAAGTGGCATCCAAAGTTCGAACCCAAGTCTTGAAATTGTGCAGAATGATGAATTTCATAAAAATGATTCGTTTTGCATAAATTTTTATTGATTTAAATTCTAAAGACAATTATTTATTTAATTGCATCATTTCAGTCCTTTGCCTCCATAGAGTCATAGAAAATGGCATCCAAAGTTCGAACCCAAATCTTTCATAAGTGCCCGTAAGAACTATGAATTCCGGAAAAAGGTTTTTGAAAGAAAATTCTTAGTACAATTGCAAAATTGCAGTCCATTCGCCGCCATAGAATCAGAGAAAGTGGCATCCAAAGTTCGAACCCCAAGTCTTTAAATTGTGCCCGTTAGAATGATAAATTTCATAAAAATGATTCATTTTTCCAAGTTAACATTAGTAATTTATAGCTCAAACTGACTTTATATTATGAAATCGATACTGAATTTATCATAGCACGTGAATATGGGTTAAAGAAATCAAGGCAGAATTAATTATTATTACTTTAGATTCAAACGGCTACATAAAAACATTAAGCCTCAATGTTAAAAATAAATTATCTTATAAATTTGACATCACAACTGCCATTCTACAAATAATTCAACACTAAACCGGTCTTTAATTCCGACACACGTCAGCACAAAATGAAATACACTTATTGTAATCTACTTACACGACTAAATTTGGTATTAACTCCTTGCTCCTAAATCTTCCAGTAACAAACAAACAAAAAAATGGCCAAAGCTCTTAAAGGTTATTTCCTCGCAGTTTTACAGTGATACATTATTTCTTTGAAATTCTCTAACTTCTGCGCACCTACTATTACGAGTTGTATACATTAAATGCTAACATGAACATACATGTACAAAAAACACATACTAAGGACTAAATGCAAAAAAAAACGAATTATTAAGAAATTAAAATAATGTATTTCATACATATTTCGCTGATTTTTATAGCGCTGTTTTTGCACAAAATCGCCTCAAGGGCGCTGTACAAATATATGATACATTTCTACAGTTATTATCTATATTATTACTAACTACAGACAAGTCAAATTATTATCAATTTATGGCTAACAGATTGCATCCACTGGTTCGTAGATTACCAATACAAAGCCATAAATATGTACAATGCATTTGATTAATGAACGTGATGCTACAGTGTATATATGTTATCATTTTTTAATTTTTGTTTTTACATTTTATACAGGCAGATAATATAAAGTACCATACTTACCTGGTAGGTGACTTGAGATTAACACTGTTAATTGTTTATTAGAAAAAAATAGATACGGTACACACGCACAGGACAAAATTAGAAATTGCACATAACGGAGCCTGTGTAGGAAAGGAAAAGCAAATTGTATGCTGGGTTTTACTACAGTACAAGGTTTTGATCAGAATTCATCTTCCTAAATGTGATCCGTCCCTCGGTGTAAGACAGATTTCGAATAATATACACCCTATAAGAAAAGTGTGATTAGGATGTATTATAGGCAATACAAGAATGCTACTCTCAGGCAGGTATATTTAATTTAAGTGTATGAAAGCTTAAAAATGTAAGTTTTTAGTTAAGACCTGAATTCTGTTTAACTTGTTATCTAGTTCCGGAGGGGATTTATTTCGAGACTTCAAAAAGCGCGATCACCAAACTTAGTACTTGGCTTGCGCTTAGGTTCCATCAGTCTACCTATATCTGATGATGTCGCTAATCTAAGAGTTGAATGCCTCAGACCAGTGTTTTCCGGGACGCATAGTTCAGAGATGTAGTGTGGGGCTATTTCATTAATGGATTTAAACACCATCCAGCACAGTTTGTACTGGATTCTTTCAGGGCACTTGAGCCAGTGAAGGTTACGAAGGTGTTCTGAAATGTGCGAACATTTAGAGACCCCGGTTATGAGCCGTGCTGCTGCATTAAACACTGATTGAAGTTTGTCAGTTTGATGTTTGGAAGGCTGGCAAATATGCCGTTGGAGTAATCGAGGTGTGAGACTACGTGAGAGTTGATAAGTAGTTTTGTTGCCTCTGTTAGAAGGTTTCTTCGGACAGACTTAAGTTGTCTTAGGTGAAAACGGTGCTTACAGTCCTATTCATTTGACTTTTAAACGAAAATTCCGAATCTAAATTGACACCGAGAAGTTTGACTGTTGTTTTTGGGATGATATCGCTGCCAGAAACAGAAACAGGTGAATCGTCTATGAAATGTTGTCGCCCAGAGAAATCAGTCTTAGATGGATTCCGTTTCAGCTTGTTTGAAGACATCCAACGTTATTAGTTATTGCTTCTAAACGGTAAGATATATATTGTATATACACGTATTATATAATTTAAATTATATAATGTTATTTTAAGTATACTATATTTCATAATTTTTGTTCAGTTAGATTTTTGAGGGAGTTAATTAAATAAAATTATGCCTGAAAATGTGTAATGATGTGAGGCCGTTGTTGTATTAAATTCGGGGAATATTATTTGTCTAGTTGTTCTTGGTCTGGTGCTGAGCATGCAGACAATATTACAACAAAAATAAGGTACCTATAAACTACACATTTTACAAATTACTTGGAAAGTATTTCTTAATTTTCTGTTCACGAATATTTTTTTTAAATACACCAAAGAATAGTCAGTCGGAACGTTAAAAATGTTTTTCTACACTATGAGTCAGAGAGTGACGTTTAAGACTTCCCTTTGCAGAAAATGAATAGTTGCAGTCGGGACAAGAAAAAGGTTTTTCTCCGCTATGAATCCGCATGTGTATCTTCAAATATCCTTTTTTAGAACAAGAAAAGTTGCAGTCAGGACACGAAAAAGGTTTATCTCCACTGTGAATTCGCATGTGTGTCTTTAAATCTCCTTTTCGAGAACACGAAAAGTTACAGTCCAAACATGAAAAAGGTTTTTCTCCACTGTGAGTCAATAAGTGTCTATTTAAATATCCCTTTGTAATACATGAATAGTTACACTCGGAGCATAAAAATGGTTTTGTTTCACTGTGGGTTAGCATGTGATTATTCAAGCTTCCCTTTCGAGAACATGAATAGTTGCACTCGGGACATGTAAAAGGTTTTTCTCCGCTGTGAGTCCGCATGTGTATCTTCAAATATCCCTTTTGGGAACAGGAATAGTGACAGTTAAAACATGAAAAAGGTTTTTCTCCGCTATGAATCCGCGTGTGTTTCTTCAAATCTTCCTTGTGTGAACATGAATAGTGGCAGTCAGGACATGAAAAAGGTTTTTCTCCACTGTGAATACGCATGTGTATCTTCAAATATTCCTTTCGGGAACAGGAATAGTGACAGTCCATACATGAAAAAGGTTTTTCTCCACTATGAGTCCGGATGTGTTTCTTCAAATCTCCCTTTTGGGAACATGAATAATTGCAGTCGGGACATGAAAATGGTTTTTCTCCAGTATGGGTACGCAAGTGAACTTTTAAAGTAGACTTGCCGGAGCAGGAGTATTTACAATGGGGACAAGAGAATCCTCCAGGATGCATCTTCAGATCTGGCAATAAGTCTGAAAAAGATAACGTATAAATAAGTAAGTCAGTCAGTAAGTCGTTAGTAAGTAAGTCAGAATAATATTGGGTGAAGTCCAATCAAATCAATTGACGGAATTGTATAACTTGAATAAAACCTTAAAATAATTCTTGATATTTTTACATTTTTTATAAATTAATTATTAGAACACCTATAAAAATAACATATATATATCCTGTGTTGAAACAGGCTAGTTTACAAACATATTTTAATTTATTTTATCATTATTCAATCAAATTTGCATGGTAATCAAAAATACAATAGTAGGCTAGGTCATCATATCAATTTGTGGAGAGAGAGAAGATGAACTTATATATTCATTTTATTTAACTGGGCAAATTTCAAAATTATGTGAAAGATCAGAGTCGAGTTCAGACTGAGAAGAAATGTAACGGAGGGGTTGCAATTTTAGATAAGGCTTGATAGAAGAGAGGATATTTGTTTAGAGAGGGACAACCAAAAAAGTTCCCACTTCTAGACCAATGAAAAAACAATCCAACGAGTCAAGCGCGTGAATTTTAAAAAAGATGGGAAGGAACAGAACAATTACCAATTCTCATTGGAACAAGTGAGGAAATTTCTCTTTGGAAAAACGCAAATATAAAAATAAATTTACTATGCCCTTCTTAAGCAAATTTACAAATATTTTTTTTCAATTTATTCTATCTTTAACATATTCAATAAAACTTTTATAGTAATCCGAAATATAAGAGCTCATTAAGATTATTGTAGTATAAAAGCTTTTGGAATATATTGGAAGTAGTTACACAAGGGAAGACTTGGGTAAGTTCACTGATGATTGCACGATGTTTAATGATAAACCACTGATTAGTGGGTATTTTAGGCGCATAGTATATTAAGTTTCTCTGTACAAATATTTTTTTATTTTAGATTTTCTAATGCTAAATTCAATTGTTTCGATGATTTTCGTAAATTTGGTTAATTTGTTCTTAACGAGGTGAGTTAAAATGGTTTTCAGGTAAATTTGACAAAAATCTAGTAGGGAGGCAGAAATTTTCAATATATCTTCAGTTCTTCTTGTTTAAGGGACTTTAGCATGACTGTAATATTGTTTTGTGGATATTCTGGATTTTTATGCCAGAATTGTCATTTAAATTCATTCGTACACTTTCATAATATGTTAGGTTTACAGTGTGTCAGTACGAATCCGAAAGATTTGACCAACGGATCACGTGATACGCGCTCCGTCTCGTCTGTACGGTGCTGCTTTGACGAGTCGGAGTAAGTGTGATTTACTAGGTGTGATAAAGTTTGATTTTTATTTGAAAACTATGTTACCGGACAGCAAAATGCATTTAATACTCCAAATAACATCAGGAATATATGCCTAAATCTGTCGGGCTTACAGTGAAAACATCCACAAAAGTATTTTAACTTCAAAAAGGTCTAAATGTCTCAGTATCTATTTTGATCATAGACTAAATTAGACTAGACACGGCATATTCATTTAAAAATAACCCCAACACAATTTTGGTTTGGTTCACGTGCACATTTATGAAAAGGCATTGTGTCGCAATGCGAAATGGGCATTGTGCATTGCGTTTTACCTTTTGTTGGTCTAGAATAAGCTATTTTGCTTCTCAGCTATGCTGGACAAGTTCGTTTTTTCAATCACAAAAATAACCCAGTTTTAAATTTTCAAATTTGAATTATGTCCATATTACAACACCTCTGACAACAAATTCTCCGTGGTTTCGCTTACGAGTTTGAACGCTTATACAAGGAGTTTAAACAGAGTTGGGTCGTTAAGTTCATCTCCATATTAGTGACGTACGCTACGTGGCGTTATTTTTTAAATGAATTTAACTAGACAGGGCTAATCTAGTATAATACATCAATGATTTTGATGGATTTTTTGTGAGTTTTTATTCTGAGCCACTAATTCTTTATTTGAACAAAAGTAAACCGGTTTTACCTGCTGTCGGGGTAATTCTTTCAGAGAACTCTATGCATTCCTTTTTAACATCCGGAAGGTCTAAATAAATTTCCGTATAAGGAAGTGAACCTTCATCTTCTTCTTGGGGTCCTGGTTCGGTCTTGATGGCAACCGTCTTCACATTAATGCTAGCTGGAAAAACAAAAAAACAATACGTACATTGATAAGCCGAGAATAACAGCGTATTATCACTACAAGATATAGAGTACTAAAACAAACCTTATCGTATTCACTTTAATTAAAATATAACGTATTAACGAAACATTTCATAAATCATTTTGGAGCAGAAATTAAGAGAAGAGACTTTAATTTAAGAAATAAAATAAATTAATAAGATGTTTGCTTCAGGCACCGATGCTTCCAGAAACAAACACTGTTTACTCTTTAGCACCTTTGAAACGGATTTTAATTGTTTTATGAAAAATATTAAAATACATATATTAATAATTTATAATAACACATCGACTGTTTTGATAAAATACTTCAAGCCATATTTTTTGAGAATGTTACTTTTCAAGGGCTTTATATACTTTATGGGTTAATTCACAGAAATTTATTTTATTTATTTATTAATTTAAAGGCCTTGGTGGGCTTTTACATTATACATATTTTACTTCATAATACAGTGACAACAGAAGGTTTTTATTTTTAAAACATCAACACAAAAATAACAATTTTTTTAAGTTCACAACATATCTACAAGAAAACAACAAATATACGCAATCGCTCTTTAAATATGCTAAATAAAAATGTCATTCAGGTATCTCTTGAAGACAGGCAAACTTATTTTAAAAATGTCGATATTTGAGGTGAATTTGTTTCCAAGTGTGTGAAAGCGAGAAACAGGTGCATGTATGTGATAGTTGGTACTAAAGTTATTGTTGCAGAATAATATATTTTGCCTAGTTGCTCGAGTACTCTGAAATCTATGAATTAAAGTTCACAACAGTCTAGTTTGGAGTTAATAATCTTAAATAAAAAAGTTAGGTCAATTGAACCATTCATCAAATTTTAAGTTAATTTTAAAGTTCTGTGAATATTCTATTCAAGTTCTGTTGTTATTTCAGTTTTTATTTGGGTTTATCACGATATAAAAACAGAACTTGAAAAGATATTTCACAGAACTTCAATTTCTGCTTTGAAATTTGATAAATTGTTCAAATTCTGTGAAACTAAGGACGAGTTGTTTCAGTTGGTGTAATTTGAACAACCCATCCTAAGAAAAATTAGTCTTCAAACTACAAAATGGTTGATTAAGGTTTTAAATACTAAACACTAAATAATATACATAAACCGCAAGCGGGGATGCCGTCAAGAGGCATTATAAACATTTAAAATATAAATTCAACAACTTTTTACTTGAGCAATGTAACTTACAGGCAGTCGAAGTATTCCCGGAATACTGAAAGCTTTCCTTCTTTACATCCTGGAGGTCGATATCAATACCCGCATACACCATTTCACCTCCGCCTTCTTCCTGGGACCCTGGTTCCAACTTGATAGAAGCACTTTCTAGGTCTGGGCGATTCATGGCCTTCTGTAAAAACGTTACGTTTTAACATAAAAGTCTTCTCAGGAGAAATATTTTAGTAACTTACGCTTTCTTGGCATTTTTGACAGATGCCGTAATCTCCAATGATCTAACACATAGTGTTTTATTGCACTCTCGTTGCGTGTTAACCTGGTTGGTGGTGGTTACCTCATCGCTAATATGGTAGAAACTGATTTAAATGTGTGATGCAATATATTTTTAAAATAAACATGCACTAAATGAGTCTAACATGAACCTACTTACATTCAGTGCGAACCGCGGCGGTCAATTCGAATGTGTTGCAGAAACGTCACTAGAAAATTTTATGTGCAAGAATTTTAGTAATTTGAGATAAAATGTGATGACTGATGATTATTCAAATACTCTTAAGTAGACTAAAGAGAACATAAGTTTAGTATTGCGTAGTTTGTACAATATTGCATTAGAAAAGCGAGGTTACAGCAATGAAAGGAAACGTCAAAGTTTTGTTGATTTAACCATAGATGTGAATAGAAACACAAATAATATAGAAAAGTTCCTAAGGCTGGGCATACACTTGTAAGTAAAATTTACGACTTTCGTAATTTTTTTAAAAGTTACTCACAGGAGCGCTTACATATGAATCCAACTTATCGTAAATAATGCTTACAGAAGTTTAATTTACGAACTTCTCACAGAGACCGCTGCACCAGTAATTTTATTTTTGGTAAGATGGCTTCCTGACAACAACGCGTTGCCGCCGACTTTGACAGCTGTCAGTTGGTAATATTTGATAACAGGGATTTGCTTATTTACAGTTCATAAAGACGAGAATTTATTTGCGGTTAGATTATGGATTCACATTTCCGCAAACAACGGATTGCCGCCGCGATAATATGCACAATATTGTCAAAGAAAAACGTAAGGGCCCGTAGAGAGTGTTGGATTAGGAGTTGGCTTCAAAGAAGAAATACTGATGGGGCCTTCGTTCGTTTAACGGCAGAATTAAGAATTGAGGATCAACAACAATTCTTTAATTTTATCCGAATGACAGCAACTGACTTCGAATACATATTGGAAAGGATTGGACCGCTAATTAAAAAGAATGATACTCGTTCTCGGAATGCTATTTCACCAGCTGAAAAATTAATGGTGACTCTTCGATTTTTGGCGTCAGGTAATGTTTTCTATCCATTCTTGTATTGCATTTTTGTATGCATTCATTGGAGATATTAATTTGTTATGAAGTTTGATAGCTGATTCATCAGATCGTGAAGTCGAATACTAGAAACATTATCACACATTTACACAGGCATTTTTTATACATGACAATTGTGTTAATGATAATTAGTGTTATGTTGGTCTCCATAGATTATTGCAGTGTATTATTTCATAAAGCTATCATAACGATTCAAACTTAGTACTTATTTGTGTGTTTACAAAGTTTTACAATTATATTTTCTATTTTCAGGAGATATCTATAGATATACTATATCACTATTTATACCGGAAGTATGTATTGCTATTTATGATACATTAAAGGACAACTATGTGAAGGTATGTTAAAACAAAATTAATTATACAAAATACATAGTGTAGTATATTTTTTTATTTTATTTAGTTAAAGTTTTTGTTACATTGGAACGGAAAATACAGGGTAAAAAACAAAGAAATATAAAAAAAGTGTTGACAAAAGTCAACAAAGGCAAATTTTGCGTGTGGGGTACTTATGTAAACTGGACAATTCATACAATTCGAAGGACAGCACCTAGTAAGAATATTTTTTAACATATATCAATGATATAAGATTTTAAAATAGGAAAGTGAAAACTTGGAAATGATTTAAACATATAATAAAGTAAATACTTAGGAATAGACTCGATGAAAAATAAATACCCATTTACATACAAACTGTTCTAGTATTCTCTATCTTAGTAATGCAAGTAGCTTAAACAAACTCGAAATAATCCAGAATAGAGCAATGAGACTAATATTGAAGTGTTATGTATGTATTATAGTTATGACGGCCGGCGTGGTCTAGTGGTATACGCTTTTGACTACAGATCCGAAGGTCGCGGGTTCGAACCCGGCGTGCGCAAATAAATTTTATTTGATTAATTTGTGTTATTTCACAATAAATTAATTTAAGATAATATATAGTATATTTGCGGCACGTTCCAGAGTGGAAGATACTCTCAGTATCGCCCTGGTGTAAGACCACCATTCAGAATTGAAACATTGCTTGAAATGGCTTTAGCCGTGTTTGGTGACCAGATCTGAATAGCCAGGTACTTCCCCACCTTCCTCTTCCCCATCTCCCTCCCCTCCCCAATACCCTCAGCCTCACAACATACCCCAATTGGGGATGCCATAGTCTCACTGGCTCCAGACGGGAGCAGTTGGGACTCTTGTGCGGTAATACTGTAAAAAAAAAAAAAAAAAAAATTATAAATACGTATGTAATAAGTATAATAAAAATATAAATTAAAATCTTAATGTATGTTTATATTTGGAGTGAAGCTAAGTAAATAAAATATTAATTGGATTTATAAGAAAATGTAACTGAAAAAAATTAACTGTTGATAAAAAAAGTAAGAACTAAGTGGAATAAAACGTAAAATAAAAAAAAATATCACGATTAAATTAAAATTAGTGATTAGATCATCCATCGTCTTCTGAAATATCTACTTCCACAAGATCCATCAAGTTATATTTATAGTGCTGCTCTCCCGAATTGTCCAGTTCACTTAAATAAAACTGATTTGAAGTCGATGGCAGTTGTGATGACTGCGGCAAATATATAGAAGAAAGGGGAGTCTCTAAGTCATCCTCCAAAGTCTCTATGATGAGTTTTTGAATCTTGAGTTTCAATTTTTTTTTGTTATGTTCATGTGCTACACTTCTTAGCGATGAAGCCACAAAGTCACCAAAAACTTGGTCATCATTCGCAGGTGTATCTAATATTTTGCTGCATTTGTAAAGCAAATCAGCCTCCTTTTTCCTTTTTGCAGCACGGTTTGGCCGCTCCGATGTCTACCGAGGTTGACTGTTGCTAGGCATCTCTATATTCTCCTTCTCCGTAACGTCCCTCACAGCGCCAGTATTTTGTAGCTAAAAATAAAAAAAACATATTTTTGTATTATTTTTACAGTTGCCGTCAACAGAAGAACATTGGAATAATGTTGCAGACAGATTCGCACAAAAATGGCACTTCCCTCATTGTATCGGAGCACTGGACGGAAAACATGTAGTCATTAAATGTCCAGAAAACAGTGGGAGCATGTACTTTAATTATAAAGGAACATATAGTATCGTTCTAATGATTGTCGTGGACGCAGAATATAAAATTATTTACATGAATTGTGGCTGCATTGGCCGTGTTTCTGATGGGGGTGTGTTCCGTAATACAGCATTATTTAATGGTTTAGAGCAAGGATCACTCAGACTTCCTCCTCCCATACCTCTAGCGGGGAGGCAGAAACCGATGCCTTATGTATTGGTGGCCGATGATGCCTTTGCGTTATCAAATTATTTAATGAAACCATACCCATACAAAAGCCAACCCATTGCTAAAAGAGTCTTCAATTATCGTCTTTCAAGGACCAGGGCTATGGTTGAGAGTGTATTTGGTGTAATGGCTAGCAGGCAGAATTTTACGAAACCGCATTGAATTACCCCCTAAAAAGGTAGAACTAATAGTTTCTACGATCTGTGTGCTACACAATTTTATGATGTCTGGCAATAGTGCTCCACGTTATACTGATAGAGGAAGAGAGGAGGAAATGCCTCGTGAAAACCCTTTTCCTTTAGAACAAAGGCATGGAAATAATAATCCACTGCAAGTGGACAATTAATTCGAGATGAATTTAGCGAATATTTCGTTTCTCTTGAGGGAGAATTGGCATGGCAATATCAACGTGTCTAACCTTCGCTACATAACTAACAGATGCTAATCACACCGTTTCCCCGCATTCTACTTTCATCATTAATGATTAATAATTAACCGTCAACATGAATATGTATACTACACTTTATAAATAAAAATGTCCATACAATGTGTTAGTTGTTTCTGTACCGATATCCCTGTACAAGAACTTTAACATATCATAATTATTATACCATCTACCCACAAGTGGACGACGAATTCAGAGAATATTTCCCAATGTAGAGTTCTGGGGCTTTACTATAAGTGCCTGTGTCAACTTTCTTAATCGCCCAGGGATGAAGATTATTTATCGATTTTTGGCGTAAAAACAGAGCACCTGACATATTCATAGCATTCAAATTAAGGGAGGTTTATATTAGACTACTTTCTGGTACCTAAATCCAAAACTGACATGGGCACTTCTAGTATTAACCCCCAGAATTAAACTTGAACATAAATATGTATACACTTTTTAAATAAAAATGTTCTTACCAATGTGTCTGTTGCCTGTGTACCGGAGCTTATGTCCAGGAACTTCAACATTTCGAAGTAAATCCAAGGGGAAGTGTACAGATCATCTAACCTGCTGCCACTCTTCTTACATTTTATCTTCCTCAGTTCGTGCAGAAATTGTCCCTTTAAATTATGTAATTTTCTATTTACTTCTTCCGGCGTTGTTGAAAACACTTCTGCAACTGACGCAAGAGAATTGCTTCGTGCATTCCTATCTTTATAGTCTGCCCTTTGGTAATCCCATAACAGAGGAAGACTTTCAAAAATGTCTATCAGCTGCTTTGTTTCGTCCTTACTCCAATTCTTCGCGTCGGCTCGTTTATTGGGCATTTTTACCAATTACCAACTATGATACGTGAACTGAATTAGAAATGGGTGAAACAGCGAAATACCAAATGACAACAAGTAAACAAGTCCCGAGGAGCAACGGGATCTTACTGTCGATGTTGCAGATTTACAGGAAAAAACTTCCAAGTGCAAAGGCAGCCTAAAAAGTGAACCAATGACGGTACCTACCTTCAAAATAATAAAAAACAAAAAATCAACAAAATTATCAATTTAATCGCCAATGATTAAAAATGTTTTATGTAACAATTTTTTTAAATTATTTCGATTACTTAAAAAAAAAATTTCAATCATTCGAGATTTTTTTTTCTTTTTCGTATTCGATTTTTCTCCACTTAACAACCCAGGTGAAATCATCTTGTTCACACCTGATTTTTACTTTGTGTATTTTGCGTTTAGTACCCAACCTGCAACTATATACCTTCGTTCCTAGATTAAATTATAGCGATAGTATTGTCATTTCTGAAAAAGTGATCGGAAGCATGCAATTTTTTAATTAAAAATTGGCAGTAAATAGGAAATTTAAAAAAAAAACGTGGGTGTGAAGTTAGTAGCACGCACAACAAGTACCACGTCACCACTAGAGGTGGGTCTAAGCTGTACTCACATAAATTCTACCCACAGATTCTCTACAAATTTTCTACGTAAGCTTGATTCCCCCAATAATTATTCTAAATCCATGGGGGAGAGGTGTTGTTAGAGAATTTCTGTGAAACATAATTCCCCACAAAAATTTCAAATATATATTAAAAAATAAATGTAGGTATGTATAACTTCTGTGAAAGGTTACTCCCCACACAAAAAAAAATCAATGGGGGGGGGGGTGGCTACGAAATTCCCTGTCGAAAAATTCCCCACATTTTTCCGATCAAAAATAAATACCTTTTTATAATACATAAAATTTGTGTAAAAGGCATTCTATGTAAGTGCTGTATGGAAAAATTCAAATTAAAGAAGGTCTGAAATTTATTTTTGTCACAATTTAAGGTTTTTCAATTTTTGCAAATTAGATCTGTTTGATTGATAATTTCGCAAATTTCGTACTTTCTTTTTTGTTTTAGGCTAAGAAAAAGATTTAAAGTGAAAAAAACATCAACATACAAGGTGTAATTATATTATTAGGAATGAAAAATGAATATTCTTTTTTTTGTTTTGGTGACTTTTTTATGTTTTTTCTTTCAAAAACATTTTTGAAGTGAAACTTCTTTACGCGCGTCATGCATTTTCGAGGACCGGAGTAAAACCGACTCATGACCGTCACGAAAAACCGTGATCATTTGGTTGTGGGGGTAGGGGACCCCCACCACCGCTCACCGTTCACTGTCGCTCTCTCACCGTAGTCGCTTACTGAGGTGAGGGAGCCACTGACGAACGTTCTCTCTCTCTCTTCTCTCTTTTCCTCTCTCTCTAGCCAACGACGCCACGCCAGGCATCAGCTGCTACGTAATTGATTGCGGTTTAGAAATGAAAAGAGAGAGAGAGAGAGAAGAATACTAAAAGTTTCACTTCCGTCGTGCGTAGGCTTGCCACACACTGTATTTTTTTTTATGCTTCCATATGACGTCACTAGTCACTCAGCCGAGTAACTCATAACGTTTACTTAAGTAGAAAGTACGTATTTTTGTATTAATTAGGGAAACATACAGGTGTACATATTTTATTGAAATAATTACATGAGTTAAGTTAAAAAGTAAGGTTTCCTTAAAAAAATCATGTTATAAACAGAAAAACATAAATAAATAAAGAAAAATATAAATCTAAAGCGAAGTTGACCAAAAAAAATAAAGATGATTAATAGATACATAAAATTAAGTACTTTTTTAAAAATACTACAAACTAACATCATAAAATAATGCTAATAAAAAATACAAAATAAAGAGAAAAAAAACAAAAAATGATTAAAAAAAACTCAAATGTCTAACACATAGCAGAGGTGGTGGGTTTCTAATCAACAATTTGATTTTAATGTTTCCAATATACATTTTCTAACTGAAAACTTTACTCGACATAAATACATTTTTCCATGTCCAAAATGAAACACTTCCTTTGCATAAAATTACTTTACATACCAAGAAGAACCTTTTTCTATCAACTTCCTGAAGAAATTAGAATTATAAACGACAAAAGTTAAGCTTTGAGCATTTTGAAAACATGTTTAAAAATAATATTATCAAAAAAAACTCACGAGAGATCAAATGAATTATTTTCCCATTTGATCTCTGGTGAGTTGACGTGTTGTTCTTGTGTTGTTTTGTATTTATTTTGCTTATATAATGCACTTACATAGTGTTGATTGACTAGATGATCATTTGTGGAAAAGTGTGTGGAAGGGTTTGGTTTTTCCTCTGGGGAAGATTTAACCCGGACAACAAAATCGGAAGTTTAAAAAAAAATATATATATTCTACTAAAGAAGCAACTTCTTCTCCAAATATAGTATACATATTAATAAAAATAATAATAATAGTTGACGTGTTGTTCTTGTATTGTTTTGTATTTATTTTGCTTATATAATGCACTTGCATAATGTTGATTGACTAGATGATCATTTGTGGAAAGGTGTGTGGAAGGGTTTAGTTTTTCCTATGGGGAAGATTTAACCCGCACATAAAATAGGAAAAATTAATAATCGTCTTTATTCCAGAAACTAATTACATTGTTTTTTATATATATTATAGCTACTAGTAGTACATTTTACTTACAATATATATTTTTCCTACTTCTCTTGATTCTATATGTATATCTACAATAGTATGATGTACACTCCTCTTCCAACCACAAGCTAATGCTTCTCGGGAAGAGTAGTATTAAATATTGTCAACCTTATTACTTATATGTACTTTTCCTTTAATAAATAAAAAAAATGGAAAATATCAGCGATAGAAAGGATGTTAGTGTGTTTTGTGCACGTCCTTCTGAAAAATGAATGTTGTATGTAGTTACTTTTAGAATATGGGATGTGGAATATCTGATTTGAGTATGAGGATAGGTAAACACATTTTTCTTAATGTTAATTAATACTTCCTTAATTGAAATAAAACACTTACAGAAAATAAGGTTTAAATTCCCGCTTAACACCATCCGCCTCTTTTGATTTATGCAAGCAAAAAACATGGCCAAAAAGTGCCTTTAATTTTATTTTATTTTACTCTTGACATGACCTGACTCGAGTATTCGATTCACTTGATCGTGCCATGTCTTCCTCGGGAGTCCCCGACTTCTGCTACCAATCGCATTTCCATTTTATATTTCTCCTTACACTCCTATCTTCGCTCATTCGCTCTACATGCCCAAACCACCTAAGCGTCCCTTTCTTAATCTTACTCATTACGCTTACATCAGCCTTGCACTCTTTGCGGATCTCCACATTCCTCACACGATCAAACATGGTTTTACCACACATACGCCTCAGGGTTCTCATTTCAACAGCATTTAATCTACTTTCATCCTTTCTTTGCCAGTTCCATGCCTCACTTCCATACATCAGGGTAGGTACCAGCACTCCATTGTGGACTGCTAACTTCGCTTCTTTGGACATTTTTTTGTTAGCGCCAACAGCGTCCAGTCCTCCATGAATGGAGTTACCTGCATTTACCCTTCTTTCAATATCTCTGTCAGCCTTCCCATCTCTCTAGAACATACTTCCTAAATACACAAACTCATCCACCTGCTCCAAGTATTCCTCATTCACAATTATATTGCACACTGTTTTCATTCTCTCTCTTTCAAACACCATTACTTTAGACTTACTTACATTCATCATTAACTCATTATCCATGCATACTTCGTTCATCCTAGACACGAGAGATTATAATATTATAATATAATTTATATATATAATATGTATAACTATATGGGATATGTGAAATTGCACTCACCTCCACAAATACTGGAATAAAAATATATTAGTATTATAGTAAAGTCAAATTTATTTTCTATGCAAAAATCAGAACAAAGTAAGCATATGAATATATTCTTATTGGTGTTAATTTAAACCTCCCTAATTGTAATGTAATTGCCTAGTTAAGAATTAGTTATACATACGAAATACTACCATGAACATACATTTACAATAAAACAGATACATTAAAGGCAAAAAAAAATAAGATTAAAAAATCTAAATACATTGGTGCGTACATAATATATTCATATATTTTACAATATATAAAATCATAAATTCAATAATTGACAGCCTGAACTATTATACTTGATTTCTTAACATATACCTCGCAAACCAACATCGAGGCATTATCTACCGTTCTATTGTGATAACTCCAACACAGAATCTTAATTCTATACCCCCGTTGGCCGTATACTAAATTTGGGTAACGACTATAAAGATGTTGTTGATATATTCAACACATCATTCACCAAATATAAACAAGTCATTACCCAATTTATTTCAGAAAGAAGAATATCAAATATAATATAATTTAACTATAGCAACTACGTAGCTCTGTTTATCTTACCAAAGTTTTGTAATTTTCCTAGTATTATATTGTTACATCTTTCATGGTGGAGTGTCAAGATTCCACTCTATTTGCATGCAAATTTAGTAATATGTATTATACTAAACACTCATAAATTAATGTCAAGTAACGTGAATTCTAAGTTTATTATAAAGAATTTGAGAGGCGGGTTTGGGACCGCCGCCCCAGGAATCATTTATTGGATAACCAACACCTATGTCATAGGTCGGTTATAATTATCGTAAGTGGTTCATCGGGTAAGGTACGTTCAGGATGCTACTTACCAGCTGCGTGGCATGCTGCATCGGGAGAGGATGGTTAGGTCTCTTCACGTCTCGCTTACAGAGAGATAAATCATTCGTCTGTCATTCCTGGACTCGCTGATCCCTATCCATCCCTTATACCCTTTTCCTTCCCAGAAATTCCTCTACTTTCTTTCCTAAAAACGATCATCCACACGGAATCCCCAAAGATGACAGGCTCTGAGGGAAAGTATTTTCCTGAGGACCTGCTGAGTCGGTTTAATATTTAAAAAAAAATAAGAATAAAATCATAATTTTTTTCAGCTGGCATTTCTAACGGCAGATAATCTATAACATTTGAACACAGTTGATAATATTTATCACATGACAACGGATCGTTTCTACGACTCTTCTTGAGTTGAAGAGCTCGGCTGTGGAATGGTTAGCCGTTTTCTGTGTTTCCTCCTTTCTACAATGTCATGGGTCACTAAAACATTGACGGCATTAGACGAAAATAACAGAATTTTCCAATACTTTTATGCTGAAATAACATTAAAATGGTTTCGCTCTACTTTGAAATCGCGTGTTTCTTCAAATTTCCCCTTACAGAACATGAATAATTGCAGTCGCAACATTAAATTTTTCATCAACTATACTTTTATATAACAAATTATAAATTTCCCTTTTTAGACCATGGATAGTTGCAGTCGGGAAAAGGGTTATTCTACATTGTGAATCCGCCGCATGTGTTTTTGTAGAGCTCCCTTTTGGGAACATGAATAGTTACAGTTGGGACATGAAAAGGGTTTTTCTCCACTGTGAATCATCATGTGTGTCTTTAAATTTACCTTTTGATAACATGAATAGTTGCAGTCGGGACATGAAAAGGGCTTTTCTCTACTGTGAGTCTGCATGTGTCTCTTCAAATATCCCTTTTGAGAACATGAAATTTTGCAGTCGGGACATGAAAAAGGTTTTTCTCCACTGTGAGTCAGCATGTGAATTTTTAAAACTCCCCTTTGAGAACACGAATAATTGCACTCGAGACAAGAAAAAGGTTTTTCAATACTGTGAGTCCACATGTGTCTCTTTAAATCTCCCTTTTGGGAACATGAATAGTTGCAGACGGGACATGAAAAGGGTTTTTCTCCACTGTGAGTCAGCATGTGTCTCGTCAAATATCCCTTTGTAATACATGAAAAGTTGCAGTCGGGGCACGAAAAAGGTTTTTCTAGACTGTGAGTCAGCATGTGTCTAGTTAAATTTCCCTTTGTAATACATGAAATTTTGCAGTCGGGACATGAGAAAGGTTTTTCTCCAGTGTGGGTAAATATGTGAAATTTTAATTGTGCCTTTTCAGAACACGAATAATTGCAATACGAACATGAAAAGGGTTTTTCTCCAGTATGGATAAACATGTGACGTTTCAAATTTCTCTTTTCAGAACAAGAATAACTGCAGTAGGAGCATGCATAAGGTTTTTCTCCGGTATGGGTGTTCATGTGACGTTTCAAATTTCCCATTTTAGAACATGAATAGCTGCAGTAGGAACATGAATAAGGGGTTTCTCCAGTATGGATAAGCATGTGACGTTTTAAAGAGCTCTCTTGTGTGCATGTATACCTGCAGTCGGAACATGAAAAGGGTTTTTCTCCAGTGTGGGTAAGAATGTGAACTTTCAACTGTCCCTTTTTAGAACACGAATAGTTGCAGTAGGAACACAAACAAGGTTTTTCTGCAGTATGGGTAAGCATGTGACGTTTTAAAGATCCCATTT
Source organism: Hesperophylax consimilis (assembly GCF_061612785.1). Classification (NCBI taxonomy): domain Eukaryota; kingdom Metazoa; phylum Arthropoda; class Insecta; order Trichoptera; family Limnephilidae; genus Hesperophylax; species Hesperophylax consimilis. The sequence continues at coordinate 10,030,967 of NC_142855.1, read as the reverse complement.
GAGAACATGTGTAGCTGCAGTCGGAACATGAAAAAGGTTTTTCTCCAGTATGGATGAACATGTGGCGTTTCAAATTTCCCTTTTCAGAACATGAATAGCTGCATTTGGAACATGAAAAGGGGTTTTCTCTGGTGTGGGTGAGCGTGTGACGTTTTAAATATCTCTTCTGTGAGCATGAATAGCTGCATTCGGAACATGAATACGGTTTTTCCCTGGGATGTGTCTTCGGGTCCAAATCTGAAAAATATGACGTGGCGTATAAACCTTAATAAATATAGATTTATAGAATGAAAATAGAAAATTTTTAAAACGAAATCAGACAAACAAAAATCTATTTTACCTGCAGTCTCGATAATACTTTCAGTGTGGTCTAAGCATTCCTTTTTAACATCCAGCAGGTCTACGTCAATTTCCGTAAAATGAATTCCAACTCCGTCTTCTTCTCGGGGTCCTGGTTCTGCCTTGATGGGAATAGTTTCCACTTGAATGCTTCCTGGAATAACAAAACAATAATACATTGAAATGCAAAGACATGCCGAGGGTTAAGTTTAGAGTTACGGTCGTCGATGCAATTATATGATTATTCGTAGATTTTGTCGGATTATATAATATTGTTTAACTCTCTTGCTCCCTGCACAAGCTCTGTCACAGAGAGTACAAAATTTCGACTGTATAAAAATGTTTTACACAAAAACTTTAATTTTTATTCCAGGATGTGGGGAGGATAGTGCAATCCCACACGTCCCATCTAGATATACATATTTTTTGTACAATAGATATGTGAAAAATGCAAAAGAAGATGAAGAAAAATAAATTAGCAATTAAGGACAATTATGTAGGGCATGGTCTTGAGGAGTTGCGCTTGGTGCTGGTAGGCTGCCGTCACCACCGCGTTGGCGGAGGACATTAGCCGCATCCTGCTTCCAGTGACCCGGTGTCTCGTCAGGCCGGCAAATCCATTTTGTCATAATTCCGTGAACATTGTCGATGCACTGCTGTATCTTCTGTATCCAAATATGATTCTACAGGCGTCATTATATTGGATTCGGAGTCGTTCCATCGAGCAAGTTCGGTAGTGACACCATGTTTCACACGTATACAAGTCGGTACAGAATGCGTTGAACAGTGTTTTTTTAACAGTATTTCTGCATTTACAAAATCTGCGGGCAATCATATTAGACTCGATAGGTCTTGATTAATAATGTGCCCCAAGTATTTTACGTTCGTGCATGTATTTATTCTCCTTCGTAAAAGTGTACGGAGAGCATCTTACTTGTATCTGGATTTTTTCAGTGGTGGAACGCGATCAATTCCGTCTTCTTCGGGTTGTCCATCATATTATTCTGTTTTCCATATTCTTCACAAGTAATCTTTATACCTCGATCGACGGAGCTAGGAGGATCATGTCGTCCGTGTAGCTTATGTGGTTTATGCATGCATTGTTAATACGACAGCCCGCTTTGATATACAGGCGAATTGACAACTCGTCGATATATACATTAAACAGGATGAGGGACATACATCCTCCTTGCCTTACTCCTGACCGCAAGTATATTGGCTGGGAGTATGTAATTGCATAACGTACAACATTTTCTTACTGGTAATGCCATCGCAATAGTGTATTTATATATATGGTAGGTATATTCCCAGCTTTCAATTTCTCCCATAATGTTTTACGACAGATCCTGTCGAAGGCTTAACTTAGGTCTAAGAATAACCCGGATACGGTAGTTTTTCGTTTCTTGTTGAATTCTCTTATTTGCTTTACAGTGTATATTGCTATATTAGTGGATAGTCTACATTTTATCTTTAGACATTAATTTATCGTGTATTTCATTTAGTATTACTTTCAAATAATCTTGGAGTTATAGTTGCTAAGGATATTGGCCGATAATTGCTGGAGTTGGTCATGTCAGGCTGTCCCGATTTCAGGATTGGAGTTATAATTGTTTTCGTCATTGCACCCGGTTGATGGTTGTGTTTAAGGATTGCGTTGAACATTCATGAAGCATTCTGTTCTTTAGAATATTCAGACGGAATGTATAGTTTTTTTAAATCAATGCAATAATGAATCACGGAATCCTTGTAATTCATATTCACGAGAGCATAAAAATACATGTCATATGCGTTATCTAATAAATATCTGAGTATTTTTGAGTGATTGTTGGGGGAAGTAAATTTTGAGGAACTGGCAACGGTTTACCGGGCATAATCAGTTAAATTGTCGGATTAACAATCCGTTGTTGACAGGCCGATTACCATTTATAATGCGCAGTAGGAATATAGGCATGCTGATTCTGCTCTACGGGTATTTTAATGAAGCCTTCTCGAAGGAGCTAGCAGCATTGATCTCCGGTGCAACGGTGCATGTGCGCGAAGCTCAACGGACTCGAGCGGAACACCCGTTCTCAGTTGATGTTGGCTTCATGAGAACGGTTCGTTTCTTCGATTCGTTTTTGTTTAAGACGGCTCGCATGTGGAACGAGTTACCGGCGTCTGTTTTTCCTCCATTATATAATTCGGGCCTCTTTAAGACCAGCATTAATAAATCCTTACTTACAGACCCTTAATCCATAACGCTGTCTAACCGGTGACGAAAACAATTATAACTCCAATCCTGAAATCGGGACAGCCTGACATGACCAACTCCAGCAATTATCTTCTTTACACTCTACAAACAGGGGTGCTCTTTTGCTCTGGCTCAAAAAAATATAACGTTTTCTTAGTTCCGACAAATGCCTGTAAATATTGGGTAAAATCAAAAGGATGAACAACAAGAGGGAAAGTCGAAAACAAGCAGCTGTCCTGTCTGCGCTGATTTTAAACACCTTTGTGATATATACCCAATTCAACCTACTAATTGGCTCGATCTTTATACCAAGAAGGTCGATTTCACCTGGGCCTTCTTCCTCGGACCCAAGTTCCGTCTTGATAGAAACACTCTCTGGGTTGGGATGATCCATGGCACTGCTGTGATAGCGTCCTGTTATGTGATAGTAATTGATCTTAGCTGAAAATGAAAAATAACTGTGTTAAAACATTGTACCAAGTAACTTTTTCACGAAATTATCAATCCACCAGTACCACCTTGCAATAAACGACCGCTTTTAATAATGACATGACGTACGAGCGACCGCTTTTAAACTTTACAGAAACAATCGTAAAGTTGAAACTTGATAAAAATGTGACCTGATTGTTATCGGTCGCTTGAAGAGTGTTAAAGATACGTCATTAGAAAATTAGGAGCGCTCGAATTTTAAGAACTTAGATATAAAAACGTGATAGTTGTTGAAATAATCTCAAATCTTACAAATTTAACTTCATTACGTTAAAGTTTATACAAAATATTACTTCGAAAGGCAAAGCAACAATTTACTACGCGCAAGGTTGGAAAGCAAAGAAGGCGACCGCGCTGAAGCCAAATGTCAGTGTGTATTATATCCATAGACAGCGAAAAATTAAAGAAAATAATCACGAAAGTAAGCACCGGACAATTGTTTATCCAAATAGACGCTTATGGAACTTTTAAATTATATGAAACTTGCTGACGTGTACCCGGGGTTGCCCGACTTTTCTCTACTTTCTATAGATATAATATGCATGTATTATATATGTATAAACCTTCCGGAAGAAATTCTCTAAATGATATTTAAAATCCGTTGCGTGTTTTAGAAGAACTAAGCGCACAAACAGACAGACGTGGGTATTGACTTTATTTTACACTATTAACTTAACCCTTCAGGCCTGTGACATAATGACAGTTATATTTCTTAACCTTTCAGGCCTCTGACATAAATTTCGTCATAATTATCAACCCTTCAGGACTCTTTTCATCTAAACACTGAACCAAAATTACTGATTACGAAAAAAACATATACTTTATTAGACAAATGCATTATAATCATTACTGCCACCTCACTTTTTGTCGTTTCATATAATATTGAATAATTAAAGATTCACAAAGTTTCATAAATTTTTCTCAAATTTGATGAATAAATTAAATATTAATGCATAAATGCTTTTAGGTTTGCAGTGTAAATAAAATATTGTTAACTAGACAAAGCATACTCATATGTAAAGCATTTAAGCATTAAAATGAATCATCAACATTAAAAAGTGTTTTTTTCAACTTTGAGGATTTAAAAAAAAAAATCGCAAATTGCGCCACAATACCAAGTATGTCAAAAAATACAAATAAATAGTTGTATATCTGTGTGTAAGGATAGAATGGCCAACTTTATGATTCCAGAGATAGCCTCATTTTTAATGTCAGTGCCACACAATTTTTTCTTTAAAAAATGATAACTCTTTCATTTGTACACGCAATTGCTTCGTACGAAATTTTATAGCATAGTAATTGGAGGGGACCCACCCTTTCCCGACGGCTATGTGAGGAAACTGATTGTTTAACCTCCTTAGCCGCACACGTCAGGACTCTATTTTTTTTGTAAAAAGGGCTAAATTTATTTAAAAACGATTCTAGACCCTCCAATGTCCCTGCATACATGATTGTTAGTAACATAAAAATATACAAGCCGCGTATCGAGGGCAGTTTACCCCACTATCACGGGGCAGTCCCGGCAAGAATGAGCGTGGCGAGCGGCCTGGCCACAACGATATATCTCTTTACTCTTTGATTATATCAAATGTATTTTTAATTGTATCATATGTATAAGCCCTAATTGGGCGTGTACAAATAAACAACAACAAATATGTACCTATATAATTTTATTACTATTTCATTATAATGAAACACCGTAAGACGGGCATGTGCCTAGCTTGGTAGTCTAAACATACCTAATAATTGTAATAACCACGTCACTGAATAAAGAAAAAAAATAATGGCGTCTCGTGAAACGAAACTCATAAAAGTTAGGTTATCTTACTTTGTTTTACGGTGACAAATTTGATTTAAACTGTGTTAGAAAGAGAGAATACCACTTTCAGTGTGCTAATTTTTTTCACCATAATATTTATTTTTAATTACACAGAATTTAGGAACAAGAATGCCATATGTAATATCATGTCTTTTCAATCAATATGAATTTAACCTAAGTCTACTTAAAAGTTTGGCATGTACTTGTATCTCTTACCTTTATATTCTTTTTTCCGTCTTACTTATAAAAGATAATATGGAGGAATAAGGACGCGCTTGCGTACTGCGTATAACGGTCGTAATACCGCAGTATTAGTGGCTGACAAATTTTTAAACCGCGCGACCCCCAAGGATTATGAACGTATTACTATGGTTTTAAGACGGAGTTCGGGGACGTTGGATTTGACAAATACCGATCGGTCGCGCAATGAAAACGTAAAAAGCAGTAATACTCATTGGCAGCACTATCAGAGAAATATTTTAAATCGAAATATCGATTTACCAAACCAAATATGGAACGCATGATCAAATTGGCTAAATTTCGAAGCAAAACCGGGTCAATGACATCGCAAATGTCATCCGAAGAAACGTGAAGTTAGCAACTAAACGCGAAATGCAAAATCGACCGTGTTTATAAGGACTGGAACAAAGTGGTGCCAATTTAAAAAAATCTTGCATGAAAATTATTATAATTAAATATTTTAAGCTGGGCAGTATACGGCCCTCCTCGCCGTATAGCTATACCAGCGCTACATCAGCGTATATGGGAATCTTTATAAGTAAAACAGCTAGAGTTTCTGTTCATTTTATACCTTCTGATTTCATTGTATGTGATTTATTGTATATTTATACCGTTGATATTAAATAAATTTAAAAAATCACATCATTATTTTTATTATATATTCTTAAACCTTATGCTATAACTAATTCTTAGAAATACACATGCAAAACAAACTAAAACAGGTGAAAAGTTCAGCATAGCTTCTTCTAGTGAAATGTTCAGAGACAATTACAATTGGATTTACAGCGCGGTTTTGTGAAAAATCACCTCGAGGGAGCTGTAACAATTTATTACAAGTTAGGCTCTATCTCACTTTATTATTTACAAACAATTACACAAAACATACTTAGCTGGAAGTTCACTTTAGATGAACAAACTTATATTAGAATGTTTAAGCTTGCAAAAGATACAACTTTTCACGCAGAGGACGCTACATTAAAAACGCTGTACATTAAATGATTATACATTTGCTATTTTACCCCCTCCCCCCCTATAATTCACGCTATTACATTTTTTAGAAGATTAGTGGCAAAGGTAGAGTTGATATATATTTTGAGACTGTAGAATTTTTATGAAATTCCTTAACCATTTACAGTACTAATCTTACTACCTACGTACACACATGTAAATACAATTTAATGTTATTTCCTAATATTTTTTCAATTATCCTTGCTTAATCTACTGCAAACTGAACAGGACAAAATAAATAAAAACTATTTAATCATTGACGAAGATACATAATATCAACAACTCTCAATGAGACTGTGAAATATACACGAGGAAAATGAAAAGGTAACGGACGTGTATCGGACATTATAATAAAATATAATAATTGTTTATTTGATCTCGCACGTTTCTTCGGTGACAAATGTTGATGAGATATCATCGTAAACCGTCTGTCACTCCTGGATACACTGACACGTAGAATCCTACCCTTCATACATTTTTAATTCCCAGAACTTTCTCTCCTTCCTTTCCTTAAAAAGACCCCCACAGCATCCCCAAAGATGACGTAGCCCCGGCGTGTTTTTTTTTCCGCGACACCTCCTTGTGTATAATAAATATATATATTAATTATTTTGCGGTTCGCCAATCAATCCACCCTAATCTGAGATGCGGCTTTCTGCGATTTTTCATTATGTCTCCGGATATGGTTTTTGAGGCGAGACTTCTGCGAGCACATGTAGTCGCACAGCGGGCACGAGAATGGTTTCTCCCCTGTGTGTGTGAGGATGTGTCTCTTCAGGGAGATGCCGACAGAGCATGTAAAGCTGCACAGGTAACATGCAAACGGTTTCACCCCGGTGTGAGAAAGCATATGAGTCTTCAAACTACTTTTCTGCGTAAAGGCAGAACTGCACTGTGCACATCGAAATGGTTTTTCTCCGGAGTGCGAGAGAATATGTCTGTCCAACCCGGTTTTGCGAGTAAACGCAGAGCTACATTGATCACATTGGAACGGTTTCAAACCATAATGTGATAGGATATGAGTTTTTAAGCTGATTTCGTGAGCAAACGCAGCGTTGCATTGCACACAAACAAAGGGTTTCTCTCCAGTGTGTTGGAAGATATGTGTCTTCAAAGTACTCTTTCGAGAAAATGCAGCAGCGCAGTGAGGGCAGGCAAAAGGCTTATCTCCGGAGTGCGTCAGCATGTGGGTTTTCCAGTTGCTCTTCTGATTAAATACGGAGCTGCACTTAGAACATGAGAATGGTTTCTCGCCAGTGTGAACGAGCGAATGTATTTCCAGTTGGTTCTTCCAGGCAAAAACAGAGCTGCATTGATTACATGCAAATGCTTTTTCTTTGTGGCGGATTGCAGGTTGTTTATTAGAATCGTCTTGGCTTTTAATTATCTTAGATTCTTTCTTTTTCTCTGATGTATCTGCAGTTTGTATGTGTTTGTGTTCATCTTCTTTAGTTTCCTCTTTAATTAGTTGAGAATCTGTAAAAAGGGTCATGTAATTTTATTTTTACCAGATTTTAATTGATTTAGAAGTCAATACCACTTTATGTTTGCGTGTTTGGCTGGCAAAAAGATAGGTAATATTATATATTTTGCCTGCAAGAAGGAAGGGTGGTTCCGAAAACGGTCAAGTGTGATGTGGTTCTAAACCAATTGAAATTGAATAATTTGTTGTTATGGATTACCGCCTCGTGTTATCTACATATAACAATATCGAAAACATACATAAACATGCATTATCGTTATTACTGTCTGAGTATGTCAGACCTGGTTGTATTACACAAAGTCATAAACAACTTAATTGAGAGTCCTGCCATCGTCGCCACTATTAAATTTCATTTGCCGACTAGGAACACAAGACAAAATGTAACATTCTTATGCAATACATACACAACAAACTATCAGACAAACTCACTAACCAATAGGATGCATGATCTGAGCAACAAGTTTAGGGGTAAGATATTAAATGACACCATTTATAGAATTAAGCGTAATCTATACCAGCACTTTGTTGAATCCTACAAATTATAGTAGCGTTGGTAATGTTGTTTTAGTGATTTGTCTTATATGTAGTATTGTTCTAGTTTCTATTTTAGGTATACGCTGACTACGAGTGCCCAATAAAATTTAACACTTTCCCGACATAATTACTAATTCGTGATGATCTCAAACTGTGCCCGTAGTATTGTTCTCAGGTGCAAAGCTTTCACTTAGAACAAATTTCACTTCGTTTCATTTTTACACTCAAAATAAATATGACATATTTATCAAAATATCCAACTGGTTAGGTTAGGTTAGGTAGTATAGTAAACTTGTAAAAATAATTACATCATTAGAAATCAACATGGCCGCTTATTATTTGTTAATAAATGTCTATCTCAAACTATTTTCTGTTTTTTTTCCATGTTTTTCCTTTATTATTTCAACTAAAATGAAGCATAATACGTTTGCCCCAAGGTAAGTTCATAATTACTTCTCATACCGTCGCGATTTGGCTTAATTTGACAATCTTAGCGCAAAAACAGTGAGGGCACTGCTAGACAGCAAGTTCCCTATTTTATGTTATGTACTAATATTTTTTCGTATTTAGTTAATCAGTTTAAATTTTTTTTCTTCATATGAAGCGGTTACTTTGTGATGTGACATTATAATTTAAAATTAAACAATAACTTTGTAAACATCACTTATAGGTAAATACTTAATGTCGACCGGGTTTCACTACAACCGTAGCTTCATCAGGACTGTATAATACTAACCTAGACATCTAAAATATAAATTAACATGTGTTGACATCACGGTAAGTAGACGGTCTGAGCTACAGTGGAAGAGGTAGGGATAGGTGAGAGATTGAGATGCGAGTGCTCTTTGTCAATAGGGAACAATCTGAGTATAGGGCTTTTATTTAGGTTTATTTGGTTGTTGATGACTTTGCTATTGACGTTTTTGGCTTTCCTTAATTCTAACGCCTCTAAGTTATCCAACCTAAGGCCTATTCCGTTTTTATGTAATAGACTGACGCCAGTGTTTTTGTCAAACGTATGGTTGGTTGATATGAGATGATTTGCGAATTCGGAGAACCCATTACTATTTAAGCATCTCAGGTGTTCTTTGACTCGTGTGTTGATATTACGTGCTGTTTTGCCTATGTAAAACGCGGGACAGTCACTACATTGCAGTGAGTAAATACCTGAATGATTTAACCGATGTTCTTTGTCCTTAACGTTCATCAAAAATTTACCTAAACTATTGTTAGTGTAAAAAGCTGGTTTGATATCTAGTGGGAGGTTTTTTATGCTTTTTTGAGAGAAATTATTGATGTACAAAATTCTACGCCATTGTTGAGGTTGATTATTATTAGTTGATATATTATTATTATGAGGGGAGCTGTTAAATAGAAATTTACTTGTCGATAATCTTTTTAATTTCTTATTTAGGATGTTATTGACCATATTTGCATTATAGCCATTATTAATCGCGATTTGTTTAATCGTCGCTAATTCTAATAAGAAGTTGGAATGTGATAACGGGACGGTAACTAATCTATGGATCATGGAATGGAAAGCAGAATGTTTGTGGGAGATGGGATGGTTAGATGAATTATTAATAGTTGTATCAGTGTAAGTGGGTTTACGATAGATTTTAAATTCTATTTTATTGTTAATGATTGATAGGGTAAGATCCAAAAAGTTTAAGCTAGAATTAGTTCCTATTTCTATTGTGAATTTAATTTTTGTATGAAAAGAGTTTATTAGTTTTAGGAAGGAATCAAGTTGGCGCTCAGTACCTGTCCAAATACAGAAAACATCATCGACATATCTCTTCCACAATAACACATTCTTTAATAATGGCGATTTACAGTTAAAAATGTTATTCTCAAGATTGTCCATAAATATGTCGGCGATAAGGGGAGAAGTCGGAGCTCCCATAGCCAGGCCATCTGTTTGTTGATAAAAAAGTTCATTGTATTGGAAATAATTTTGGCCTAGACAAACATTAAATAGGTGAGAAAGTTCCTTAGAGAAATTATTTGGTAGTTTTGAATTTTGTAATAATTTTAACAATATACTTTTACTTTCATCTACGGGAATATTTGGAAACAAGTTAACAACATCAAATGAGACTAATTTTGAATTATTGGGAATATGTAGATTTTTCAGTTCATCAATCAAAGCGAATGAATTCTTAATGGTGAATTTCGGAGCAAACACTTTAGAATTATTAAATATTTCAGTTATAAATGAAGCTGTTTTGAAATTCGGAGAATTACAACGGCTGATAAAGGCAACACGATAATTATAATGAATAAAAGTGACTATAATTCCAAAGTGCAAGACTTTATTAAGACGGACAAATTTGACATTCTACGTAAAGACCCCACTTTCAAATACCTAGATAACATTAAAAGTGCTTTGAATTCATGCAAATCCCCAATCTTTCAAGACAATTCATACCAACAAGTGAAATTTCTAACAAAAAATCCAAAAGCCCCTAAATTATATGGTTTCTTAAAAATCCATAAAAGTGACAAACCTATTAGGCCGGTCGTGTCAAGTTGTAATTCTCCGAATTTCAAAACAGCTTCATTTATAACTGAAATATTTAATAATTCTAAAGTGTTTGCTCCGAAATTCACCACTAAGAATTCATTCGCTTTGATTGATGAACTGAAAAATCTACATATTCCCAATAATTCAAAATTAGTCTCATTTGATGTTGTTAACTTGTTTCCAAATATTCCCGTAGATGAAAGTAAAAGTATATTGTTCAAATTATTACAAAATTCAAAACTACCAAATAATTTCTCTAAGGAACTTTCTCACCTATTTAATGTTTGTCTAGGCCAAAATTATTTCCAATACAATGAACTTTTTTATCAACAAACAGATGGCCTGGCTATGGGAGCTCCGACTTCTCCCCTTATCGCCGACATATTTATGGACAATCTTGAGAATAACATTTTTAACTGTAAATCGCCATTATTAAAGAATGTGTTATTGTGGAAGAGATATGTCGATGATGTTTTCTGTATTTGGACAGGTACTGAGCGCCAACTTGATTCCTTCCTAAAACTAATAAACTCTTTTCATACAAAAATTAAATTCACAATAGAAATAGGAACTAATTCTAGCTTAAACTTTTTGGATCTTACCCTATCAATCATTAACAATAAAATAGAATTTAAAATCTATCGTAAACCCACTTACACTGATACAACTATTAATAATTCATCTAACCATCCCATCTCCCACAAACATTCTGCTTTCCATTCCATGATCCATAGATTAGTTACCGTCCCGTTATCACATTCCAACTTCTTATTAGAATTAGCGACGATTAAACAAATCGCGATTAATAATGGCTATAATGCAAATATGGTCAATAACATCCTAAATAAGAAATTAAAAAGATTATCGACAAGTAAATTTCTATTTAACAGCTCCCCTCATAATAATAATATATCAACTAATAATAATCAACCTCAACAATGGCGTAGAATTTTGTACATCAATAATTTCTCTCAAAAAAGCATAAAAAACCTCCCACTAGATATCAAACCAGCTTTTTACACTAACAATAGTTTAGGTAAATTTTTGATGAACGTTAAGGACAAAGAACATCGGTTAAATCATTCAGGTATTTACTCACTGCAATGTAGTGACTGTCCCGCGTTTTACATAGGCAAAACAGCACGTAATATCAACACACGAGTCAAAGAACACCTGAGATGCTTAAATAGTAATGGGTTCTCCGAATTCGCAAATCATCTCATATCAACCAACCATACGTTTGACAAAAACACTGGCGTCAGTCTATTACATAAAAACGGAATAGGCCTTAGGTTGGATAACTTAGAGGCGTTAGAATTAAGGAAAGCCAAAAACGTCAATAGCAAAGTCATCAACAACCAAATAAACCTAAATAAAAGCCCTATACTCAGATTGTTCCCTATTGACAAAGAGCACTCGCATCTCAATCTCTCACCTATCCCTACCTCTTCCACTGTAGCTCAGACCGTCTACTTACCGTGATGTCAACACATGTTAATTTATATTTTAGATGTCTAGGTTAGTATTATACAGTCCTGATGAAGCTACGGTTGTAGTGAAACCCGGTCGACATTAAGTATTTACCTATAAGTGATGTTTACAAAGTTATTGTTTAATTTTAAATCAGTTTATTTATTTATTTATTTATTTATTATTTTATTTACGCCCTAATGGGCTTTTACATGAAAATATACATTTACATTGATTACAATAATTGAACATAAGAAGATAAATGGAGTTGATTGTAAGAAAGCAGCACATATAATAAAATTTTGTGCAAATTAGCAAAACACTAATAAGATGGATTCAATATAAAATATACCCAAGCATGAAATAGTAAGTAAAAGAAAGTTCAACATAAAAAGTAAGTAAGTGGGTGTGTTTAAACCCAGTATTAATTGTGTGTTTAACAAATCGATAAACCAATATAAATTAGAGTGTAACTTACTCGTGAGGTAAAGAACATTATAACAGAGATTTAAAAAAAAATAACAAAATAAGAGTTGCACCTGTAAAAAGCAAAAACTAATAGAATTTAGCAATATCGACATGAATAAGAAATAATAAGATCTGAGATGGAACATAGTGTTATGTATAAAAAGTAGTTAGTAGGTATATGCATACAATTATAAGTGTATAGTAGAGCAAATAAAAAACAAACAAATATGGATATAATTTACTTGAAAGGTTTCGAATGGGAGAAGATGTAATAAAATTATTAAAGCTATAAAAGTATTAAAGCTATAAAAGTTAATTATTAGCCGATAGAATCGAAATAAGTTGCCTTTTAAAGCTCACAAAATTGTCAAAACCAAATATATCTATAAGTTCACAGTATTTATTCGCAAGGTTGTGAATTCTAGGAATTGGTGAAAAAATAGAATAATTAGTGTTGAGGTTCTTGTAAAATTTAAAAGTATCTTTACTGCGAGTTTGCCTAGCAGGAACATTAATGCAAATAAGTTCCAACAAATTAGGGCTGTCAATTAAAGATTTAATAATTTTGAATAAAAATAGCAAATCAATTAACACTCTTCTATCAGATAATTTAAGAAGTTTAGTTTCAGCAAGCAAGTTATTGTAATTTATAAATTCGATTGGAATTTTCATTTTAAAATTAATGTACCGAAGGAATTTATTTTGTACCTTTTCTAATGATTGAGAATGGACCTTGTAGTACGGTGACCATACGGTGGAATTGTATTCTAATTTGCTTCGTACTAACGAGCAATACAGATGTTTTAATGTTGACATACTTTTAAAATTTGCTCCCATTCTCAAAATAAAACCTAGTATTCTCATCGCATCGCTTGTTATTTCATCGATGTGTTCGTTAAACTGTAGACTCTCGTGGAATATAACACCAAGATCACGAATCTGTGATACACGAAGAAGATTAGCACCATTCATAAAATAGGAAAAGTTAAGTGGATTTTTGCCTTTGTAAAAACTGATAATCTGGCATTTACCTAAATTTAGTTGCAAATCATTGACAGAACACCACGCACATAGTTTATTAAGGTTCAACTGCAAAATTGCGCGATCGTCATCGTCTTTGATTATTCTGTATATCTTCAGATCGTCGGCAAATAACAGGACTTTAACATTAGTAAAAATATTAACAATATCATTGATAAACAAACAAAATAATATTGGGCCCAAGTGAGATCCCTGTGGTACTCCGCTCGAGGCAGCAAATGTATAAGAAGTAAACGAATCTATCTTGACTGCTAAGTACCTTCCTAATAGATAACTCTTAAACCATTCCAACATACTCCCTCTTATTCCCAACAATTTTAGTTTACGTAATAATATTTTGTGGTTTACTTTATCAAATGCCTTACTGAAGTCAGTATATATGGAATCAGTTTGATGTGATGCATTAAGGGCATTAACAATATCATTCGTGTACAATATCAAATTGGTAAGAGTAGATCTACCTTTAATGAATCCATGTTGAAGGGGAGAGATGGTTCGATTGATTCGGGATATCAACTTATCTAGTACTAGGCTTTCAAAAAGTTTGGGTAAAGTAGACATTATACATATTGGCCTATAATTTGTTACTTCGCTCTTATTACCTTTTTTGAAAATGGGCGTTAAAAGACTAAACTTCCAAAGGTCCGGGAATACACCTGATGAGAGTGACTTTGTAAATAACTTATGAATAGGATATGACAATGTATGCATACAATTTACTAAAAACCTGGGCGGAACATTATCAGGTCCTGCGGATTTTCGGGAATCAAGACTCTTCAGCTTAGATATAATATCGTCTATGGTTACATTACAGACAGATATATCAAGAGTTTCAACCAAATCAAAGCACGAAATATTGCTGTCTTCACTTGCATTAATGTAAACGCCGCTAAAAAAATCAGCAAAAAGATTAACAGTTTCCTGAAGATTTTGGGATAATTTAGAATCGAATGACACACTACTAGGTATGTAAGTACCATTTTCTTTTTGGGATTTAACATATTTCCAAAAGAAATTTGAGTCGTCCATGATAGAGCCTTCGACATCACTAATGTGATTTTTGTAACATTTTGCGGAGAGCTTATTGCACTCTGCCCTCAATTTTTGAAACGCAGTATAATCGATGGCCAGGCGACTTTGTTTGAATCTCTTATGAGATAATTTTTTAAGGTAAATTAAGTCTATCAGGTCTTTTGAGAACCATTTTGGGTATAGAGTTTCTCTGTAAGTCGTTAAAGGAACAAATTGTTCAATTGCAGAATTAACGATGAAGTAAAATTTTTTAAGGTGTACATTAATATCATCGTCGCTATCAAAGAATGACCAGTCAGTCTGTTTAAGGAAATTTGAAATTTTAACATAGTCAGCTTTTTTGAAATTTCGAGTTTCTACTACCTTTTTTACGATAGGAATTGGTTTAAGATTAGACATGCATATTTCTAGTGGTGGATGGTAAACATCGACAGGTAATAGAATTTCGGTACTTCTCACAACACAGATGTCAGACACATTTGACAGTGCCAAATCCAACGTACGACCTCCTATATTATGAACATTATTACACTGTGTTAGACCTAAGAACAGTGCCATATCTCTAATAACACGAATATTAACATTAGAACAAGAATTGACAGAATTCATATTACACCAATCATAATGTGGCAGATTGTAATCACCAACTAGAAGTAGTTTAGTATTAGGATATTTAGCACAAATTGATTCAACCTCGTCGCAGTGATTGCTGTAGCTTTGGACATCAGAATTCGGAGGTAAGTATGCACATCCCACTATTATTTTACCTCTAGAAGTGTTCACATTGACAAATAGTTGCTCGATGGATGTGTTTTTTGTGGATATTTTTGAAGAACTGAGATTTTTTGAGATAGCAATGGCTACACCACCTCCTCTCGTTTTGGCACTTGTTTTAGAATTCCTATCCATACGGTAGATGTTGAAATTAGGGAAGCCTAATTCGGCAGAATTGATTCCTGAGTCGAGCCATGTTTCGGTTAAAATGAAGATATCACTGCTGATAGTTGCCGCCGAAGTCAGCAACATGGGAAGTTTAGTGCGGATCCCTCTCACATTTTGGTAGTAGCATTTTATTTTTTGTTGTTTCAGTTTTTTGGCGCACATTCAATAATTTTAGGTACAGAGTTCACATATTTGATAGTTATATTGGTTTCACCGTTGTTCTTCCTCGTCTCGAGTTGTTGGCGTAAATCTAGAAGTTGAGTCCTCTGCAATGGTGTTTGGTCGTTACTGGCCTTTATACCGTTTTTCAGTTTTGCGTTCCTGGTCAAAACCTCACGAGCCGAGACAGAGTCATTGAATTCGACCTTAATCGGTCTAATTTTGTTGGACTTTTTTACACCAAGTCTGTACGACTTAACCACACTCGGTATTAATTCATTATTTATATCACTAATCGCTGAAACTACTTTATCGCTGTCCATTTTAATAATTGTTGTTGTTGATTCTGAAATACTTTCGGGAACATTAAATAAAATAATGTTCTTTGACCGGGTTTTTCTTTCCTCGGCCTCTGCGAGCAAATCATTTATTGAAGATGAAGTATTTGTCGGGTTAGTAACAATAGACTGAGTATCCGTTACACTTTTTAATGTTGACAATTCTCCTTCCAACATTCCCATACGAACAGCCATCAATCCTGTGGTTCCTAACAGATCCGTTGTTATCGGGGTAATTTTACCCATTTGCTCCTTCGTAAATTTGTTGCCGGGGTCATTAATAATTTTTATCAGCGAACAGAGTAGATCCTTGGCCTTGGTCATATAGTTAAGAGAGTTCTCGTTTAAATCCATATTAAAATTTATTTAAAAAGAGTTAAAAAAAGTTATAAAGTTATGTCATGCATAAAAAGAATAACTCTCTAGGTATTTTTGTTGTTTGTTTTTGGGGTGTTATGCCGTGTTGCGCTAACTCCTTCTTTAGCCGACGTTTCGGACAGCGTTGCAGTGTCCATCATCAGGGCAGATCCGGTAGATCCGAAGATGTGTGATCCACATCTTCGGATCTACCGGATCTGCCCTGATGATGGACACTGCAACGCTGTCCGAAACGTCGGCTAAAGAAGGAGTTAGCGCAACACGGCATAACACCCCAAAAACAAACAACAAAAATGCTTTTGGCCGTGAGAATCTAAAAACTTAACTCTCTAGGTATATTCTGTTCTTATAAACCAAAGAAAATAAAATTATATGTTTTATATTTTTGGTTCACTCGGCTATGAACTGGTTAATACAATCAATATAAAATAGGTAGATATCTAAATTAAATCAGTTATACCTGCGCTTTGATCAACAGCACAGGAGTAGTCCATGCATTCGGTTTTGATACCCGATGTATTTTTTTCCTTGTACAGTTTGCTCCTTTCCTCGTCAGCATTAGATACATCTAGTGGTTCCCTCTTGATGTTGGTAGTATCCATTTTACCGAAACCGTGACAAACCCTGCTATAATATACAGCTTAACTAGACATTCCGCAAGTTGAAGGATAAACGTCACATGTGATCAAAAATACAAAGAAAAATGTTTCCATAGATAAAGCTTTATTGTCTTACGCGAGGCGTCTTCACGTAAATATATATTATCAGCCTTACTAAAAATTGTACTGAGAATTTTATTCAATTGATAAACGACCGTGTATATGAAAACATTACTAATATGGAATCAAAAGTAAAATAGTTTTTGGAAAGATATATACAAACCAAAGAGGGATATTTATTTGATGTATAACTTTAAATTTCTCATCGATTTTCGGATTTTTCCAAAGATTTTAACTAACTAACCATCACGCCGTTTCCCCGCTGGGGTAGGCAGAGAGAACGGACTGCCAAACAACTCGGTCTTGGCACACACTCCTTGCCTCATTCACATTCATACACTGTCTTCTATTATTCTGAATCTTGACATGGCCCGGCTCGAGTATCTGATTCACTTGATCGTGCCATGTTTTCCTCGCGCGTCTTCGACTTCTTCTACCTTTCGCATTCGCATCATTTATCCTCCTCACACTCCTTTCTTCGCTCATTCGCTCTACATCCCCAAACCATCTAAGCGTCCCTTTCTTAATCTTACTCATTAAGCCATTACATAAGCCTTGCACTCTTTGCGGATCTCCACATTTCTCACACGATCATACATGGTTTTACATATTCTCACGATCATTTCAACAGCATTCAATCTACTTTCATCCTTTTTTGCCAGTTCTATGCCTCACTTCGATACATCAGGGTAGGTACCAGCACTACATTGTGGACTGCTAACTTCGCTTCTTTGGACAATTTTTTGTTAGCGCCAACTGCGTTCAGTCCCCCATTAATAGAGTTACCTACATTTACCCTTCTTTCAATATCTCTGTCAGCCTTCCCATCTCTCTAGACCATACTTCCTAAATACACAAACTCATCCACCTGCTCCAAGTATTCCTCATTCACAACTATATTGCACACTGTTTTCGTACTCTCTCTTTCAAACACCATTACTTTAGAGTTACTTACATTCATCATTAACTCATTCTTCATGCATACTTGGTTCATCCTACACACGAGAGACTGTAGATCATCCATACTATTAGCAATCAGCACCGTATCATCAGCATTCAACAGGTAACATACTTTCAGATTACTCAAATTTAAGATTGTAAGTTTAAATTATTTTTTTCTTGCCAGAACAATCTCGAAGAGTCACGAAACTCATTTTAGGACGGGAGGAACTTTCAATACATAGGTAGAATTTTATTTTGGTATATTGATTGAAATTATAAGTTTCACATACAAAATATTACAAAAATAGAAAAAGGGAGTTTGTAAAACAAAAAGGAAACAGATAGGAATGTACAATTTAGCACAAAGCCAAGGTAGGAATTTACAGAAGGTACTTACCCACTAATGAATTGGTAAAAATAGATTATGCTCGATTGCAAATACATGAGATAGAAAAGGAGAGAAACAGAAACAAGACAAAACACAACACCACAAGAATTACGTAATTCCGTTTTTATGTGTACTTAAAATATATTACTTTAAAACATTACACTATTTTAATTTGAAACATGAAAATTTTAAAAACAAAACACACATTATTTGAACTCCAATCTTCGAAAAACGGTAGAATAATTTTGCAAATCACTTTATTTATGGAATCTGCTAGAAAACTGTCACTTTTTATCTCGTTTATTGATTCCCAGAGAATAACAACAACAAAACATGCGATCTGAATTCAAAACGTTGATTTCTATGATTTATGTTTACCAAAACATTTGTGTTGGTACTAAAAAACATCCCCTTCATGTAATTCTTATTAAATTCAGGCGGTAACAGACAATCCAAAAATAATATATCTGAAATGACCTCATTTTTTCAAGACGTAAATTTGACGTGTCAGTCTGCTGAAATGCGATATTGCAAGTTCTTTTGGAGCCCAGTTGAAGATATTAGTTTTATTAGTACCAACTCGAATCTAAAATTTTAAAGTCTTTATACAATTTTTTAACAAAAATGTCGTCTGTGTATATATAACTTATTCTTCTTATTCGAGTGGTGGATGTTGGAGGTCAAAGTGGGATGCTCTGGATCTTGAGGTTATACAAGAGTCGATTATACATTGATCAAGAGTCATCTGCAGGCATAGAGCTATACAATTAGAGTCGCCATTGCATAATAATATCATAAAATCAATGTGATCCATTAGCGTTAATCGGTGCGCACTGCGCGTAGACCAAATTTTGTAGTTTCCGGTATTTTGTATTGATATTATGTACTTTTTCACGAATCTGAGTTAGTTGCTTACATGAGAACACTTTTAGGTAAAGTTGACTCGAACAATAATAAATTAAGCGGTCAAGAGGAACAGTCTCACCAGCTGAAACATGAAATTTCCGATTTTTTGAAACAATGAAGAAGATATGATAATAATGAAGCTGTTATAGGGTATATTATGGTTTATTTTATTAGTTCCATACAATATAATACTTAGTTAACGCAGAACTGCACCGAAAGCATAGAAAATGTACCTCTAGCACGTTTGTCGTATCTTATATCCTAGATCCTTACGTATCAAAATTACATTTTTGTTTATTACAATTCTTTACTGCAACAACGACAGGTAAAAAAAAACGATGCGTTGATAGGCCAGTTGCAAAACAAAACTTAAGAGTTCATATTTTCCAAATCCAACTGTTCGTGGGAACAAGACTAATGCCATTAGTACAAGGTTTTGATCAGAATTCATCTTCCTAAATGTGATCCGTCCCTCGATATAAGACAGATTTCGAATAATATACACCCTATAAGAAAAGTGTGATTAGGATGTATTATAGGCAATACAAGAATGCTACTTTCAGGCAGGTATATTTAATTTAAGTGTATGGAAGCTTAAAAATGTAAGTTTTTAGTTTAGACCTGAATTCTGTTGAACTTGTTATGTAGTTTCGGAGGGGATTTATTTCGAGACTTCAAAAAGCGCGATCACCAAACTTAGTACTTGGCTTGCGCTTAGGTTCCATCAGTCTACCTATATCTGATGATGTTGCTAATCTAAGAGTTGAATGCCTCAGACCAGTGTTTTCCGGGACGCATAGTTCAGAGATGTAGGGCGGGGCCATTTCATTGATGGATTTAAACACCATCCAGCACAGTTTGTACTGGATTCTTTCAGGGCACTTGAGCCAGTGAAGGTTACGAAGGTGTTCTGAAATGTGCGAACATTTAGAGACCCCGGTTATGAGCCGTGCTGCTGCATTAAACACTGATTGAAGTTTGTCAGTTTGATGTTTGGAAGGCTGGCAAATATGCCGTCGGAGTAATCGAGGTGTGAGACTACGTGAGAGTTGATAAGTAGTTTTGTTGCCTCTGTTAGAAGGTTTCTTCGGACAGACTTAAGTTGTCTTAGGTGAAAACGGTGCTTACAGTCCTATTCATTTGACTTTTAAACGAAAAGTCCGAATCTAAATTGACACCGAGAAGTTTGACTGTTGTTTTTGGGATGATATCGCTGCCAGAAACAGAAACAGGTGAATCGTCTATGAAATGTTGTCGCCCAGAGAAATCAGTCTTAGATGGATTCCGTTTCAGCTTGTTTGAAGACATCCAACGAGTTATTGCTTCTAAACATTAAGCTATATATTGTATATACACGTATTATATAATTTAAATTATATAATGTAATTTTAAGTATACTATATTTCATAATTTTGGTTCAGTTAGATTTTTGAGGGAGTTAATTTAATAAAATTATGCCTGAAAATGTGTAATGATGTGAGGACGTTGTTGTATTAAATTCTGGGAATATTATTTGTCTAGTTGTTCTTGGTCTGGTGCTGAGCATGCAGACAATATTACAACAAAAATAAGGTACCTATAAACTACACATTTTACAAATTACTTGGAAAGTATTTCTTAATTTTCTGTTCAAGAATATTTTTTTAAAATACACCAAAGAATAGTCAGTCGGAACGTTAAAAATGTTTTTCTACACAATGAGTCAGAGAGTGACGTTTAAGACTTCCCTTTGCAGAAAATGAATAGTTGCAGTCGGGACAAGAAAAAGGTTTTTCTCCACTATGAATCCGCATGTGTATCTTCAAATATCCTTTTTTAGAACAAGAAAAGTTGCAGTCAGGACACGAAAAAGGTTTATCTCCACTGTGAATTCGCATGTGTGTCTTTAAATTTTCTTTTCGAGAACACGAAAAGTTACAGTCCAAACATGAAAAAGGTTTTTCTCCACTGTGTGTCAACAAGTGTCTATTTAAATATCCCTTTGTAACACATGAATAGTTACACTCGGAGCATAAAAATGGTTTTGTTTCACTGTGGGTTAGCATGTGATTATTCAAGCTTCCCTTTCGAGAACATGAATAGTTGCACTCGGGACATGTAAAGGGTTTTTCTCCGCTGTGAATCCGCATGTGTATCTTCAAATATCCCTTTTGGGAACAGGAATAGTGACAGTTAAAACATGAAAAAGGTTTTTCTCCGCTGTGAGTCCGCATGTGTATCTTCAAATCTCCCTTTTGGGAACATGAATAATTGCAGTCGGGACATGAAAATGGTTTTTCTCCAGTATGGGTACGCAAGTGAACTTTTAAAGTAGACTTGCCGGAGCAGGAGTAGTTACAATGGGGACAAGAGAATCCTCCAGGATGCATCTTCAGATCTGGCAATAAGTCTGAAAAAGATAACGTATAAATAAGTAAGTCAGTCAGTAAGTCGTTAGTAAGTAAGTCAGAATAATATTGGGTGAAGTCCAATCAAATCAATTGACGGAATTGTATAACTTGAATAAAACTTTAAATTAATTCTTGATATGGTAAGTTTTTAGATTCTCACGGCCAAAAGCATTTTTGTTGTTTGTTTTTGGGGTGTTATGCCGTGTTGCGCTAACTCCTTCTTTAGCCGACGTTTCGGACAGCGTTGCAGTGTCCATCATCAGGGCAGATCCGGTGGATCCGAAGATGTGTAAATTTTGGCTGTCGAGTGCAATGCTGTCCGAAACGTCGGCCAAAGAAGGAGTTAGCGCAACACGGCATAACACCCCAAAAACAAACAACAAAAATAATTCTTGATATATTTACATTTTTTGTAAATTAATTATTAGAACACCTATAAAAATAACATATATATCCTGTGTTGAAACAGACTAGTTTACAAACATATTTTAATTTATTTTATCATTATTCAATCAAATTTGCATGGTAATCAGAAATACAATAGTAGGCTAGGTCATCATATCAATTTGTGGAGAAAGGGAAGATGAACTTATATATTAATTTTATTTAATTGGGCAAATTTCAAAATTATGTAAAAGATCAGAGTCGAGTTCAGACTGAGAAGAGATGTGACGGAGGAGTGGCAATTTTAGATAAGGCTTGATAGAAGAGAGGATATTTGTTTAGAGAGGGACAACCAAAAAAGTTCCCACTTCTAGACCAATGAAAATACAATCCAACGAGTCAAAGATGGGAAGGAACAGAACAATTACCAATTCTCATTTGAACAAGTGAGGAAATTTCTCTTTGGAAAAACGCAAATATAAAAATAAATTTACTATGCCCTTCTTAAGCACATTTACAAATATGTCTTAATTTATTCTATCTTCAACATATTCAATAAAACTTGTTTAGTAATCCGAAATATAAGAGCTTATTAAGATTATTGTAGTATACAAGTTTTTGGTTATAATACATTGGAAATATTGGAAGTAGTTACACAAGGGAAGACTTGGGTAAGTTCACTGATGATTGCACGATGTTTAATGATAAACCACTGACTATTGGGTCTTTTAGGCGCATAGTATATTTAGTTTCTCTGTACAAATATTTTTTTATTTTACTTTTTCTAGTGTAAATTAAATTTTTTCGATGATTTTCGTAAATGTTGTTAATTTGTTCTTAACGAGGTGAGTTAAAATGGTTTTCAGGTAAATTTGAAAAAAATCTAGTAGGGAGGAAGAAATTTGTTCAATATATCTTCAGTGCTTCTTGTTTAAGGGACTTTAGCATGACTGTAATATTGTTTTGTGGATATTCAGGATTTTTATCCCAGAATTGTCATTTAAATTCTTTCGTACACTTTCATAATATGTTAGATTTACAGTGTGTTTCAGCACGAATCCGAAAGATTTGACCAACGGACCACGTGATACGCGCTCCGTCTCGTCTGTACGGTGCTGCTTTAACGAGGCGGAGTAAGTGTGATTTACTAGGTGTGATAAAGTTTGATTTTTATTTGAAAACTATGTTACCGGACAGCAAAATGCATTTATTACTCCAAATAACATCAGGAATATATGCCTAAATCTGTCAGGCTTACAGTGAAAACATCCACAAAAGTATTTTAACTTCAAAAAGGTCTAAATGTCTCAGTATCTATTTTGATCATAGACTAAATTAGACTAGACACGGCATATTCATTAAAAAATAACCCCAACACAATTTTGGTTTGGTTCACGTGCACATTTATGAAAAGGCATTGTGTCGCAATGCGAAATGGGCATTGTGCATTGCGTTTTACCTTTTGTTGGTCTAGAGTAAGCTATTTTGCTTCTCAGCTATGATGGGCAAGTTCGTTTTAACAATCACAAAAATAACCCAGTTCCAAATATTCAAATTTGAATTATGTCCATATTACAACACCTCTGACAACAAATTCTCCGTGGTTTCGCTTACGAGTTTGAACGCTTGTACAAGGAGTTTAAACGGAGTTGGGTTGTTAAGTTCATATCCATATTTGTGACGTATGCTACGTGGCGTTATTTTTTAAATGAATTTAACTAGACAGGGCTAATCTAGTATAATATATCAATGATTTTGATGGATTTTTTGTGAGTTTTTATTCTGAGCCACTTATTCTTTATTTGAACAAAAGTAAACCGGTTTTACCTGCTGTCGGGGTAATTCTTTCAGAGAACTCTATGCATTCCTTTTTAACATCCGGAAGGTCTAAATAAATTTCCGTATAAGGAAGTGAACCTTCATCTTCTTCTTGGGGTCCTGGTTCGGTCTTGATGGCAACCATCTTCACATTAATGCTAGCTGGAAAAACAAAACAACAATACGTACATTGATATGCCGAGAATAACAGCGTATTATCACTACAAGATATAGAGTACTAAAACAAACCTTATTGTATTCACTTTAATTAAAATATAACGGATTTAAAGAAACATTTTCATAAATCGTCTTGAAGCAGAAATTAAGAGAAGAGACTTTAATTTAAGAAATAAAATAAATTAATAAGATGTTTGCTTCAGGCACCGAAGCTTCCAGAAAGAAACACCGTTTACTCTTTAGCACCTTTGAAACGGATTTTAATTGTTTTATGAAAAATATTAAAATACATATATTATTAATTTATAATAACACATCGACTGTTTTGATAAAATACTTCAAGCCATATTTTTTGAGAATTTTACTTTTCAAGGGCTTTATATACTTTATGGGTTGATTCACAGAAATTTATTTTATTTATTTATTAATTTAAACGCCCTGGTGGGCTTTTACACTATACATATTTTACTGCATAATACAGTGACAATAGAAGGTTTTTATTTTTAAAACATCAACACAAAAATAACATTTTTTTAAGTTCACAACATATCTACAAGAAAACAACAAATATACGCAATCGCTCTTTAAATATGCTACATAAAAATGTCATTCAGGTATTTCTTGAAGACAGGCAAACTTATATTAAAAATGTCGATATTTGAGGTGAATTTGTTTCCAAGTGTGTGAAAGCGAGAAACAGGTGCATGTATGTGATAGTTGGTACTAAAGTTATTGTTGCAGAATAATATATTTTGTCTAGTTGTTCGAGTACTCTGAAATCTATGAATTTCAGGAGTTCACAACAGTCTAGTTTGGAGTTAAAAATCTTAAATAAAAACAGTTAGGTCAATTGAACCATTCATCAAATTTTAAGTTAATTTTAAAGTTCTGTGAATATTCTATTCAAGTTCTGTTGTTATTTCCGAGTTGTAAAGCAACTGGTTTATAACGATATAAAAACAGAACTTGAATAGATATTTCACAGAACTTCAATTTCTCCTTTGAAATTTGATAAATTGTTCAAATTCTGTGAAACTAAGGACGAGTTGTTTCAGTTGCTGTAATTTGAACAACCCATCCTAAGAAAAATTAGTCTTCAAACTACAATATGGTTGATTAAGGTTTTAAATACTAAACACTAAATAACATACATAAACCGCAAGCGGGGATGCCGTCAAGAGGCATTATAAACATTTAAAATATAAATTCAACAACTTTTTACTTGAGCAATGTAACTTACAGGCAGTCGAAGTATTCCCGGAATACTGAAAGCTTTCCTTCTTTACATCCTGGAGGTCGATATCAATACCCGCATACACCATTTCACCTCCGCCTTCTTCCTGGGACCCTGGTTCCAACTTGATAGAAGCACTTTCTAGGTCTGGGCGATTCATGGCCTTCTGTAAAAACGTTACGTTTTAACATAAAAGTCTTCTCAGGAGAAATATTTTAGTAACTTACGCTTTCTTGGCATTTGTGACAGCTGCCGTAAACTCCAATGATCTAACACATAGTGTTTTATTGCACTCTCGTTGCGTGTTAACCTGGTTGGTGGTGGTTACCTCATCGCTAATATGGTAGAAACTGATTTAAATGTGTGATGCAATATATTTTAAAAATAAACATGCACTAAATGAGTCTAACATGAACCTACTTATATTCAGTGCGAACCGCGGCGGTCAATTCCAATGTGTTGCAGAAACGTCACTAGAAAATTTTATGTGCAAGAATTTTAGTAATTTGAGATAAAATGTGATGACTGATGATTATTCAAATACTCTTAAGTAGACTAAAGAGAACATAAGTTTAGTATTGCGTAGTTTGTACAATATTGCATTAGAAAAGCGAGGGTACAGCAACGAAAGGAAACGTCAAAGTTTTGTTGATTTAACCATAGATGTGAATAGAAACACAAATAATATAGAAAAGTTCCTAAGGCTGGGCTTACACTTGTAAGTAAAATTTACGACTTTCGTAATTTTTTTAAAAGTTACTCACAGGAGCGCTTACATATGAATCCAACTTATCGTAAATAATGCTTACGGAAGTTGTTTAGAAGTTTAATTTACGAACTTCTCACAGAGACCGCCACACCAGTAATTTTATTTTTGGTAAGATGGCTTCCTGACAACAACGCGTTGCCGCCGACTTTGACAGCTGTCAGTTGGTAATATTTGATAACAGGGATTTGCTTATTTACAGTTCATAAAGACGAGAATTTATTTACGGTTAGATTATGGATTCACATTTCCGCAAACAACGGATTGCCGCCGCGATAATATGCACAATATTGTCAAAGAAAAACGTAAGGGCCCGTAGAGAGTGTTGGATTAGGAGTTGGCTTCAAAGAAGAAATACTGATGGGGCCTTCGTTCGTTTAACGGCAGAATTAAGAATTGAGGATCAACAACAATTCTTTAATTTTATCCGAATGACAGCAACTGACTTCGGTAATTATTTACCTACGACTACCGTTTGAGAAAATATTCCGTACATGTTAGGTTAGGATGGATTAGGTAGAATTAAATCACAAACCAGTCTATACAAACCTAGCGTAGCCCACAAACTACTTAAAAACTTGGATATAACTCTAAAGGGGACGCGAGCAGGCGTTATTAAAGGGGCAATTTTTTGTAGTAGTAAAAACGGTAGTCGTAGGTAAATATTTACCCTGACTTCGAATACATATTGGAAAGGATTGGACCGCTAATTAAAAAGAATGATACTCGTTCTCGGAATGCTATTTCACCAGCTGAAAAATTAATGGTGACTCTTCGATTTTTGGCGTCAGGTAATGTTTTCTATCCATTCTTGTATTGCATTTTTGTATGCATTCATTGGAGATATTAATTTGTTATGAAGTTTGATAGCTGATTCATCAGATCGTGAAGTCGAATACTAGAAACATTATCACACATTTACACAGGCATTTTTTATACATGACAATTGTGTTAATGATAATTAGTGTTATGTTGGTCTCCATAGATTATTGCAGTGTATTATTTCATAAAGCTATCATGACGATTCAAACTTAGTACTTATTTGTGTGTTTACAAAGTTTTACAATTATATTTTCTATTTTCAGGAGATATCTATAGATATACTATATCACTATTTATACCGGAAGTATGTATTGCTATTTATGATACATTAAAGGACAACTATGTGAAGGTATGTTAAAACAAAATTAATTATACAAAATACATAGTGTAGTATATTTTTTATTTTATTTAGTTAAAGTTTTTGTTACATTGGAACGGAAAATACAGGGTAAAAAACAAAGAAATATAAAAAAAGTGTTGACAAAAGTCAACAAAGGCAAATTTTGCGTGTGGGGTACTTATGTAAACTGGACAATTCATACAATTCGAAGGACAGCACCTAGTAAGAATATTTTTTAACATATATCAATGATATAAGATTTTAAAATAGGAAAGTGAAAACTTGGAAATGATTTAAACATATAATAAAGTAAATACTTAGGAATAGACTCGATGAAAAATAAATACCCATTTACATACAAACTGTTCTAGTATTCTCTATCTTAGTAATGCAAGTAGCTTAAACAAACTCGAAATAATCCAGAATAGAGCAATGAGACTAATATTGAAGTGTTATGTATGTATTATAAATACGTATGTAATAAGTATAAGAAAAATATAAATTAAAATCTTTATGTATGTTTATATTTGGAGTGAAGCTAAGTAAATAAAATATTAATTGGATTTATAAGAAAATGTAACTGAAAAAAATTAACTGTTGATAAAAAAGTAAGAACTAAGTGGAATAAAACGTAAAATAAAAAAAAATATCACGATTAAATTAAAATTAGTGATTAGATCATCCATCGTCTTCTGAAATATCTACTTCCACAAGATCCATCAAGTTATATTTATAGTGCTGCTCTCCCGAATTGTCCAGTTCACTTAAATAAAACTGATTTGAAGTCGATGGCAGTTGTGATGACTGCGGCAAATATATAGAAGAAAGGGGAGTCTCTAAGTCATCCTCCAAAGTCTCTATGATGAGTTTTTGAATCTTGAGTTTCAATTTTTTTTTGTTATGTTCATGTGCTACACTTCTTAGCGATGAAGCCACAAAGTCACCAAAAACTTGGTCATCATTCGCAGGTGCATCTAATATTTTGCTGCATTTGTAAAGCAAATCAGCCTCCTTTTTCCTTTTTGCAGCACGGTTTGGCCGCTCCGATGTCTACCGAGGTTGACTGTTGCTAGGCATCTCTATA